>NW_008670953.1:9840-54978 GCF_000695815.1 Acanthisitta chloris
AGAGTTTTAGACAACTGAAATTAACACTGCTGTGGGATAACAATAGAGACTTCCAGATTTATTCTTGCTTTGGGAAATAAAATTTATGTCAGATCAGGATGAGGCTCTGTTATATTGGGTTTTATATGACTTTCTAACGAAAATGAAAGAACCTTCCAGCAGAACTTCAGACTTAAGGATGCAGGAAAACAAGCATAGAGTAAAGTACTTCCCCAGGGTGAAACAATTCCTCAGCAGCTGGAATAGAATCTATGCCCTCTGACAAACCATATTTGCTCTGTGGTACATCTTGCACCCTAAATATGCAAAGTATAACAAGTAGGAATTTTTATTCTCACATTTTTAGGCTATCTTTTTTTCTAATGTTCTGAGTTGCAGAATAAGCTGTGTCCACCCTCTTCGCAAATGCAGAATTAACTTCTGTTCTATATTACCTGTTGAAGTGTCATGGCCCTCTAGGCTTCCTTCCTGTCACAATTGCCTTTTAACTATTAGTATGAATACATTGGACAAGACTTCACTTAGTGTAGAAGAAAACAAGGACTATTTGTTTTATTAGCACTGTAGCTCTGTTAAAATGAATAATCATCCTGTTAGCAATTTACAAAGATGAGCAAACCAGCACTAGATGGCTTGAGCTACATGCTGCAGTATACATCAGTGTTAAGAGAGCTAGACTGCTTTTACAATAGACCTCCTTTTCTGCTGAAAGCGTTTAACTAAAGAAAACACCACACATCATAAAAGACCTCTTCCTTATTCTTCTCACATACCTTCTTCAAGGTACCTACATTTTTTGAGTCAGAGTGGACACCAATGGTACAATTTATAAAATGAGAAATTGTCCAAGAGATGAAAAAACTTCATCAAAGTTCATGAAATATAAAATTTAGGACACTGGCTCCATTCAACTTGTATTTCTGCTTGAATGATGAAGGAAAGAGGGCAAAGGATTGAACAAAATAGAAGGAGTAAAAAGCATTCTGCGCCAGGTTAATTTATGACCAAGGTTTGTTTGTTTGCTAGTTTTCAAATCTGTACCAGCTTTCCCAAGAAGCTGGAATGGTCAAGACAGTTTGTATAGTCAATAGTGCCAAAAGACTAAAGAGCTGACAAGAATTGGGTCCTCAGCCTGTCCAACAAGGTACCTATTTACTTTAGCTAACTGGAAGACTGTCTTCATAATTTAAATATAATTTATAATAATAATAATTTAAAATCACACTTCTGGAATAACAGCAAAATAACTTTTCCACCCTGCTTATCAAAATAGCTGCTTCTGCTAAAAAGCTTGGCTGGAGTCTGTAGTTATATTGTCCCTAACTCCCCACTATTGCTGGTACCAGATTATTTCATTTTTCTAATACTGGTGTTGATTCTGACTAAAAAGCAATTTTGTAACCCAATCATCCTAGTGCTTAAAATCTATACTGCACTGAGAAATGCTATATTTGGTTCCTATATGTAGGATGTTTAATATTTTGGTACATCTTCTAATATTATTAAAGCTGAGTTTTTTCCAATTAAAATGGCTTAAACAGACTCTTTAAAAATCCTTTTAAAGCCAGCAACACATAATTTTTAATGCAGATAAAACTCTTGAAAACATACAGTCCTAATTGTTGGTTTAATCTAATTTTTCATCTAGTAAATTAATCATTTGTGATTTTGCAAACGCTAAAAGACTAGGGTGTTTTTCAGTCCCCATAAAAGTCTTCATTTTGTTTTTATTAAATATAGAAAAGTTGTTTTACTACTAGGGCTGTTCAGCCTTTCTTTTCTTTCTATTTCCATCACCACAACACATCTGTTTACTTTGCCCTTCAACACAAAAAGCTGTTTAATTTCCATCCATGCACTGAAGAGTCTGACTGGAAAAGATTTTTATAAATTCTTATGCTTAACCTTCTTTTTTCTTCGGTGCTTTAAAGCCAGAGAATTAAAAAATACAAATAGTAAAGTCACCATGAATTGTATAAATATGAATCAACCCCATTTTTCTCACATTTCACTTATACACGATGTGTGCTATCTTTAAACAACTGAGAACTCAAAAGTGTTCCTTGCTCACTGTCAATAGTGTAAAGAGCTGTAAATGTATACAAGTTTGAAGTCAGCAACAAACTGTGGAGACTACAGAGCATACACTAGCCGAACCCTTCTGTTTAACAAACAGCCTCTGGTATTGTTTCTATATCTATAAACTCACTACTAACTTCATGTTTTGCTATTATTTCTCAGAAAATCAGATTAAATATGCAAGGCACATGCAAGATAAAGAGGTGATCTGAGACAGCCAGCACAGCTTCAATAAAGACAAATCATCCTTGCCCAATGGGGTGGAGGGGTTGGAACTAGATGTTCTTTAACGTCCCTTCCAACCCAATCCAGTCTATGATTCTATGAAACCAAAGACAAAGGATTTGTTTGACAAGGAAAAGTAATGGAGACAGTTTCCTTAAAGTAATACTTGAACAGTATAACTTATACCGTGGGTTTTGAAGTGCTTTGATATCAAACTGTTTCTCAGTCACTTCTGCAATGTAGAAGACAGTGGTCCTTTTACTAGCTTGAGTATGAGTATCAACAAAAAACGCCTGAGATTAAAGGTGTGACTGTGCTAAGAACTTTTCTTAGATATCTTTCTTCACCCATTAAGTAATTTGGTAAAAATGTTGCATAAGCAGTGCCCTCAGAGTGTACAGCTGCCTTGAAATTAGATCACTTTCAGCTCATATTACAGAGATCCTTGCACTAGAACCTGACATTATACTTTCTGTTCCCAGCAGCCACTGTCACCGGGCCCCAGGATGCAGAAGGAGTATTTCTGGTAGAAGGTTCAGCAAAGTCAGGAGGTCTGAAAAAGGTCTGATACCTTTTCTGGAGTAAGCTACTGAGCCACTGCCCTGATAACCATACTGAGATGGCCAGTCATCTTTTGCCAGCTATTTGGAGAAGAGGGTACTCAGGACCTGCAAAGTGACAGAGCAAATGCTGATCAGTAACACCAAACTGATGATGATGAAAGAACTCTGTTTCATCACCTCAAAGGGGACCTACTCTTTGAGGAGGATCTCCTTAACAAAAATTCTCCACTTTGCCTGACATGGAGATGTATTTAAGACAGCCAACAAAAATTACTAGTTTTTTAAGGTGAAGAAGTGGTAAAAAGTGGGTAACAGCTTAATGTAAGATTTCTACTAGGGCAACTGTGAATATTGCCATTCTCATTCAAGAAAAAAAGTATTTAACATAGGGCTGGAAAAAATACAAGGGTATTAAAGGCTTTGGCCATAAATAAAATATTGTAACATGCAAATGTCTTAACATTCATTAACACCAAAACTGCTAAATCATAGCATGTATGTTATGTTGCACAGAAATCCACTATCTAAATAACAATCCACTCTCTGTATACAATTGGGTTTAAACAAACTGCTGTATAAATAAACCTATTAATGGAATATGTTTGCTACAAGTTTATATACCATGACCAATAAGCAAGTGACAGAAGAATGGAACTAATAAAAATGTGCCATTTAGCTTGTTTTCACCTCCTACTTTTGTCACATTTAACCTATGTTTTATCTGCTTGCAGAGCAGTACTGTAAATACTTTCCCATGTGAGGAATTACAAATTACCAGGGTTTGCAGGCTAAGATGCTTTGGCTGAGAACAGTTGGCAGGGGGTAGGCTTGGCTTTGGATCCCATGAGCTATACCATGCAGGCTGCTGTCTTACTATATATCATAAGCCCTGGTGATTTCCTCTTTCTTCCACGGATCTGCCTATCCAGCACTGTAACATTTGGAAATCTAGTGTAAATGCATCATCTAAGCATGCACTGTACTGGTCTGTGAATTTATTAATCACATTACAAAGCAAAAATTAGAAAGAGGGAGTTTTAAAAACAAAATCACCATATAGTACTTACCATCTATTAGAGAGACACACATGGTGAACATTCTGCTGTATTTCAATACCAGTGTTACATCTCAAAAACAATCACACTAATAGGAAATCCCGTTAAAATATTTTCCCACCACACAACCCTCCAGCCGGAGACTGTTTCAGACAATGGTTTCACTTTTTTAGTAATGATATTCTTAGCAGTCCCATTGTTCTAAAATGGTCCCACAGATATCTAATTTTTAGTAGGATAACACACATTATTATAACATAACAGAATTTTTAACCAGAAAATTTCCCTCCAACTTTACAGACTTAAGGGCGCTATGTCACCATATGTGGTTTCTTGCATTTTTCTGACTACTGTATTCTAGAACTAAACAAACTTTGTCACACCAGCCTTATCTATGACAGATTTCCACTGCCTGGGGTGTTTATGGACAAGAAATAAGCAGTCTGCTTTAACTCATCAGAAAGTGAGCCTAATGAATAGGCTTAAATGCTCATCTGTTTACTAGTATTTTATTATTTGTTAAACTGACACATGGTCAGTGGTGTTCTCACCACTGTACTTAGCTAATGGCCTATCAACATTTCCATTAGAAACTCTTTTTGAGAAGTCAGTGGCTTAGCTGGGAAAATTTACAGTATTGGTGCTGACCTAGAATACTAGTTCCCAGATGTGGTTTAAATACTTTTATTAGATTTTTAATATGAATGCGTGTATACGAATGCTAGTGAGGAATGCTAATGGTCTTATTTAAACCAGATAGGCATTGCACAAGTTTCAGCTCCCTATTGCTTAGCTGGTGCACCTCAGGCTTCACAGGCAACCTGTATTATTTCAATTGCAAGGTTCTTTCAAATAGCGAGGTGCCTTAAATCAGAAGCAGGGTTCTCCTATCCTCTTGAAACTGCGCCCAGGTATGCTTACAATGTTCACGAGCACCATGATGGGCAAATTCATACAGCGCTGCCAAATTTGCAGCCATTGGGGACTTCCTGATGTTTGTTAGTCCTATTCCAGTGTCATGCGGTGTGCAACATGAGCTGCTTCTTGCAGAGTGCAAACTCCAAAGTGGCGTCATGAGCCCTCTGGGGAACACAGACATCATCCGTTTTATTAAGGATCTGGCCAGGACCCATCACACATTCTGCCCACTTCTTATTTAAGAAGAAGTATCTATGTGCTCTTTCCTTCCCTTTTTCTTTAGAAATTAAATAATGTAATCAGTCCTGAATACTTTCTTCCAGCTACCAAACCGGACCCTGACAGGAAACTTCTGCAATTTTCCTAGGAGCAGAAGTAGTTAGGAAAATAATGAACAGAGCCACAATGGCCCAGTCTGACTGGAGGGTTTTAGAGATATATTAGAACATGTACATCACAAAGCAGAGGCAACTGATGCTAACAGGAGTAGAAGAGCAAACCCCCTTTGACATCCCTTCTGTGGGTTAACCTGTGTCTACTGAACATTCAGTACAACCAAATGGCTCCGAAAATACAGGTTTACTTTAAGCTGCTGGGAAAGCAGCTGTCCTAGGGATACCATGATTTTCTCCTCCAACATGCCCACCTCTCCCCATTCCCTGATACAATCCAAGAATGAGCAACCATGGGTCAGACCCATGCCAAGTAGTGCTGGGCTATGGCTGGACAATGCTTAGGACTGCACTCTGCCATCCGTCATGCAAATGTAGCTACTGATCTCCAGCTCAGTACATTAATGCTGCCTAGATTACTTGTATAGTCAGTCTCCTCCCAAGTAACAAGTGAAATGAAACAGGCTCAAGTTTTGCATGGAGAGGTTTAGATTGGATATTAGAAAAGACGACTTCTCTGAAAGGGTTGTCAAACATTGGAACAGGCTGCTCAAGGAAGTGGTTGCCACCATCCCTGGAAGTGTTTTAAAAGGTGCAGATGTGGTGCTTAGGGACATGGTTTAGTGGTGGACCTGGCAGTGCTGGATTAAGGTTGGACTTAATGATCTCACGGGTCTTTTCCAACCTCAATGATTCTATGATTCTATGACAACAGGCTATACCTGAGGGTGCTAAATATCACAAAATCAGGCCCCAGGTGTAAAACATTTGAGGTATAATCATCGTTTTCTTGATATGTTGTCTATGATGCATAGAATCTATGCTGCTTAATACAATTTGACATTTAAAATAAATGGGAATAATTAATATATCTAAACCAGATGAAAAATATATCAACATGCAGATAAAGAATTCATTTGAATCCTTTCTAACTGTAAATTGTTCTAAAATACACTATTTCAAACTTTAATTTCAAAATGAGATTCAAGCAAGTGTAAGGTGCATTCACCTTTCTAGTTTGACATAATTTTCAGGCTGAATATTCTGCATTATTCATAGCATTTACAGACATTGGAATATAACATAATGTTTTTGTAGGCACTGATTATTAAATTCCTATTAAATTGGAGTCAAATAAGAAATCAGATTTCTGTTTTATGCTGTACTATTTTAATAAATTTAATCTTTTAATAAAGATTAAAATTTTATAAATTGTCCCAGTAAAAAAAAATTCCAAATTAAATTTTGGTCTACATCACATAAATTTCAGATTTGAGAAATCAAATGTTGTAATAAGAATTAAACTACCACATTTAAATATAAAAGAAATTTTGAAAATATGTCATCTAATCCAATAAGTGTAGATTTACATAAGTACACATGGGTCCAGAAGGCTGATATTAAATGTCTCAGTCCATCTTCACTTAAAGTCAAAGAAAGACTCATTTGAATGAGAGCTGAAATACACCCTAGAGGTAGCTACTAGCTACTGTAAAACAGTAGAGACTTACCCTAAAATGCTGGCCATATTTTAATCATATAAGCCTGTCTTTTAGGAAGGGCTACTTTAGAGAGTAAATTATTCCAGTGGGGAAGTCTTTAGTTAATTCATCTCTGAACACCTACATGTAATGTTCTGGTATATACTTTTCTATGAACTTTGCATTTTTCCCTTCAGAAGGATTTTCTGAGTCAGCTAAAGGAGTTAAAAAAACATCTATAGTGATGTAGGATTTCATGGCTGAATGCAAAGAACATTCTTTTTTTTTCATTCATGTGTTCGAAAACAGTGTAAGCTAATTCAAAGCTCATGCTCCAAGTTGTTGGAAATGTCCTTTCTGGGATATTGAACAGCTGTATTTTTGTTATGTATTTAGCTATTTTGAATACATATTTAGTTGGTACTGTGTTTAAATATGTTTTGGCCCAAAGGTATCTTGGCCTGTATCAAGAATATTGTAGCCAGTAGGACTTGGGAAGTTGTCATATGCCTGCACCTCAGCACTGGTGAAGCTGCACCTTGAATACTGCATTTACTTTTGGGCCTCTCACTTTAAAAAAGACATTGAGGTGCTGGAGGACCTCCAGAGAAGGGCAACAAGGCTCATGAAAGGTCTAGAACACATGCCTTAAGAGGAATGGCTGAGGGAGCTGGGGTTGTTTAGTCTCGAGAAGGGGAGGCTCAGGGGTGACCTCATTGCTCTCTATAACTACTTCAAAGAAGGTTATAGTGAGGTGGTGTCTGGTCTCTTTTGACATTTCCCAAGTGCAAATAGGAAGTAAATCATAGCTGAAAGACAGATGTGAGTGTCAGGAATGTGGTTTTGAATCTGGATAGATTCTCTCATGTTGCTCTGTGACTATGTGATATACAGGTGATTCACAAAGTAGAAGTTATACTGCCCAACCAAAAAAAATTCTGTATTGGTAGAAATCTTGAGGAGATGAAAGAAAAACAGGGTCAGCTGAAATAGCTAATGGAATATAAATATCATGTTTATAAAATAAAGCAACTGCTGAGTTAGACCTGCTAACAGCTCTCAGAAGATGAGAGAAGTTGAAGAGCTCCATTATGCCAGGCTTGCTTGGACACCCTTGCTGTGAGAGGCAGCCACAGAGGTGTAGTTGCATTCTTCCTCTGAAAAGCAGTGCCACCACATGCTCTATCTGAGGCTGTTGCGCAATGCTCCAACAGCAAGCGTTGGGAGTCCATCCGAGTCATGGGCCCACATTTTGTAATCCCAGTTCACAAGCTATAAATAAACATGTAATTGATCCCTCTTCACAGAACAAACTAGATGCCTTCTGGTGTCAGCTTGATTGCAGGAATAAATTTCTCATTTTCTTTGCAAATGTTCAAGGGTACTTGACCAATTTTAATTAGTAATGGCAACACCATTTATTACTTTAGTAATAAATGGAGAATGGAGCTAAATAATTATTCGATAGGTTCTTTTGCAATACTTTTCTAATTTTGTTTTTTTTTCTTATTCATAAAATTCAAGATAGGAATTCCTATTTGTTTGTGGCTCCTTGACCCTCCTGATTGCTTGTTTTGCAAATATTTCAACTGTTTTGTGGTCCTAGACTTCATGCAAGGCATTTTCTGCAAGAACCTTGGACTTTGGCACAGCCTGAACTGCTTGGAAACAGATCCCCTTCCAAGTACACAGTAGAAAACCCATTTGGTTTTTAGCATTTGTGACCACTGATCGTGTTTCATACTTTCAATGTTTGGTGCCTAGGTACTTTTACAGGAAGTGAAAAGAAGTACAGGATACCTACTGCATTCAGTAGGAAAAAGAATAAAGAAGAACACATGTGTAAAACTTAAAGGCATTAAAGTTAAAATCCATCTATTTTCAGATGTAGGGGATGTTTGTTACTGGAGCAAATTCCCACAGGAAATAAAACCTGAACCATCTCCTTACATCTTTGTCTGGATGCTATCAAAAGTCAAAAGCATCATTTTACTTATGAATTACACTTATATGGAATTATATAGTTTATGTCCTTATGAAGTCATCAACCATCATTTTCCCTTTTAAATTTAAAGTTTATGAATCTTAAATATTTGTGATAATATGGATAATAATAATTTGATGGCTTAGTGACTGGTTAGATTCCTGTGAGGATTAAAATTTTAGTACTACTGAGGGTTTTGGGTTTGGTTTGGTTTGGTTTTATTGGAGGCACCACTTAGTCTTGTTGACTTTATTTAAGGAGAATAAATAGGATGCTTTTTTTAAAGCTTTTATATTAATTATTTAGCTAGCATTTTTCCATAACTTTCCAAGTAGTCTGAGTATAATTTAGATAAAAATGATAATCAATTACAGGGTATAAGATATACCGAGCAGAATCTTTCTCTAGAGGCTTTATGTCCAGGATTGTACCACTTGGGATTTGGACGTGCAATGCAACCATAGTGGAGTACTGGTGGAATTTCAATGTAAAGTGAAGTTCTGAGACCCAACAGAACTTGCAACAATTTGATAATGTTCTAAAGAAGATTTTCATTGCAGGTCTGAAGATTAGTCGCTAACACAATATCTCTCAGAGGACAAGGCATGCATTAAATAGGTAGAAAATGGAGTGATCTTCTCCCTTTACAAAATGGGAGCAGAAGCACCGGGAGCCTTGCCTTGGAACACATGGAAATTCAATAATAAACTGTGAGCAGAATCCACTCCATGCCTCGACAATAACCCTGTTAGCCAACATTATTGTTACTCTTCTTGTTATTGCAAACAATCATAGCCGGTCTGAAAAGAAAACTAAGGGAAAACAAAAAATTAAGTTTATCAGTCTGTTTTATTTTATCTCTTTCAGTATAATTGCTACTACAAGGTATGTACTATGAGCAGTACATAAAATGATTTAATGATCAGGACAGAGGGCTACTAGCTAAAGGAAAATTAAGCCATTACCTCCTAAATCGCCTGTTATACATTTACATCTGAAGGGAAGTTGTACTCTAAAGGCCAAGCCCACAAAGGGCTCCTGGACAACACAGGGAGGTGCTCTGCCTAATCTCAGGCATCCTTGGGCCACAGCCTAAAAAGAAACTTCGGCCTTGTAATTCTTTCCATGGCAGTGCACGCCTGCCTCAGTGCCTGGAGGAATTCACAGCAGTCGGCACACTGAGCAGGGACCATGGTGTATCTTAGGTGTCAGTACTTTCTAGGGCACAGATGCCTTACAGTAGCTGTAGGGCAGCAGGATTCATAGTCTTGCCTCCTGGAGTGGGATACCTGGAAGGCGTATCTTCTTTTTTTTTTTTTTTTGCAGCCAAGGATTAGTTGTTTCATCCTTACAGAAGGCTTCACAGAAGGAGCTGGTGATACTCCCTATATTTCAGGAATCCTGAAATCTTGCAATATACTGGAAATAAGAAAAAGCAAGACATTTGCCCTCAGATCTGTGCTTGTGTAGTAACTTCTGTTTTACATCTATTACCTTTACTTGTGAGGTGCCTCCAAAGGCTTTGCACAGTCACAATCAGAGGCTGCGTGCAGCAGAATCTGCAGACAAAACAGAGGTGCAAGGAAGATCCACAATGTGTGGAATTTAGTGCACTAGAAATCTCATATATTTCAGAATATGTATTAGTCTTTCTGAAGTGTAATAGATTGAGGCTGAAATGAAAATACATCAGAGTAAAGTGAGAGTCACCAATACAACTTTTACATTGAGTAGGGAGGGGAGGAGAAGAGGAAAAGTACCTGGAACTTCATCTAGAAGCATCTCTGTGAAATTTCACTATCTTTCTCCTTAACCAAGTACACACTGTAAAAAGTATAGGTGAAACAAACTGTAATATCTAAAGAGGCATTTCAGTAAGTACAGGCTTAGAGCTGATGACTGTCATGCATCTCATTCCTTCTTTATTATTAGTTACCTAGTGGCTTGAGCACTCCCCACTGTGGGTTCAGTATCTTCCTTTGCATCTTCAAGACAATGCTACAACAGCCAGCCTAGAGGCTATACCGGGAGAGAAAAACAGGTATTTTAATTTAGTGGTCAAAAGGAAAGGAAACTGTGAGTACAATCAGACATGTTAGCAGGCCACCTGAAGCAAGGAAGGAAGCCGTGGATTCCAGTCTTACTAATAGTGATGGCTTCATATGAAAGACTGGAATTGTTTTAATTGAAGGGAACTGATATTCCAGAACAGCAAATAGCCTTGTCATCTGAGATAGGCAGTTAGGACAGATAGGCTAGAACTAAAGTCACATAAATATTGTAACCACTGCTAACCGCTTTGGTGGCCATAGTTTTGCTGGGCTTGAATATTTAAAGGTATTTAAAAAATGGCTATGAGAGCAAATCTCATTTGAGAACTCAGTGAAGCCACAACTGATTTGCAAATCCCATTGAACTTCAAGAATGGCAAAATTACCAAACTGCTTAGTCTTGTAAAAAAAGGTTTCTAGGCATATCCAGCAGCAGATTTTCTGCCATTTAGAAATTTTAAAATAAAACATTTAAATAGGATTTGGCAAAAACTGAAAAGGAGGTTTAGAATCTTTGTGGCAGACTGAGGTCCTTCACGGATGTAGCTGTAGCTCTGAAGTGAATCTGTGACACCACCTGTGGATTTCTCACATCCATGCTTAGATCTGAAAGCTGAGCATGTTTAGATCTGTTTTTCACTGAATAAAGACAGTAAGATCCAAGCTCCCCTACCCATTCCAAATAAAATGCAGATAGGTTTGAATGTGTTAATTCTGATTTAGTAGATATTCAACCAGGGTTACTGGTTGTGGGCATTGAAAAATCTGGATTCAAGCAGAAAAAAAAAATCACGAAGTTCCTTTAGAAACCCCAAGTAATAGGATCTTTGTTTCTGAGTGATTTTTTCCCTAGTATTTAGTAACTGCCTAGTTTACACTGACGGACTCTTCTTGGTGAAGAAAGAAGAGCTAGAAACTCACATTATTTATACTTTTTAAAAAAAGGTCTTATGAAACATGCATGATTCTAGGGCTTTGGGTGCCTAGATGGACTGTCAGAATATGGTACAAATAGGAATGCAGACCTGCATTTTATCTCCTAAGGATTAACCCTTAGGAAGTAACTCTTTCTCAAGGGAAAGCAAAAAGATGCTATAAATGCAGGTAAAATTGCCAAGGCTGTGCTGGGAAAGCATAGTAAAGGCTTTCTTCTGATCTCAGTTATGGAAGAAATGCTCCTGGATCAGACAAGAAGGTAGGCATTGCTTTTCTTGGGCACTGGGTCAACAAAGCTGTCTGTTTAGACAGGCAATGTGATTCCCAGGGCAGGGTATAGAACAAAACTGCGTGTCTTCACTTCCTCGACTGGGTTTCACCTTGGACTAGGAATACATACCCTAGAAAACTCCTTAAACTGCTTTCTTACATATATTTAGGCTCTGCACTACCCTAAATCAGCCAAAACCTGTAAGGTACAAGCTGGCCTTGAGTGTTGTATTTCAAATAACACACAACAGAATTCTTTCAGAAGGGACATTCTCCCTTCTGTAACTGTGTGATTCCATCTCCTGTTAGTGAGATCTGCTAAAGAGGGAGGATAAATCTCAGAAAACAGTGACTACAGCATGACATATGTGCTTAGTTTGGGAGAGTGAGTCAAATGCAGTATGCTTTTTTCTCTTCAAGGACCATAAAACAGTTGAGGGATGTTATTCTTTCCTAGAGGCATCAGAAGGGAGTAGAAAGGTCCAGCAAACAATTTATTTTCACTCTATACTTGTTTTGCTACCCAACTTCAGTAAATTTTTAATTCAATGTCTCTAGAAACCTGAAAGGAGAAGTAGTCCTGTTATTATTCCTATTACAAAATAGCAGTGATGTGCAGGTGTAAGGTAAGACATACTGAAAGTTGCAAGCATCATGCATTTTCACTTCTACTAGAAGAACCAAATGGTTTGTAAGTTTCAAGGAACAAATGGCAAATTTTAAAAGCTTTATTTTTTTGTATCCCACAGAAAAAAATATTTAGGGGAATGGAAACTTTCCATAGGAACACACCAGTTCAATACAATCTTTTTAAGACCTCCCTAGTCCAGAACTTGGTTTCCTAATCAAAACTAGAGAGATACTGAAGGATGTGGTGAGAAGAGAGAGTGATAGAAACCCCAGAATAGCAAAGAGCAACTTAATCAGACCTCAACTTGGGAAAGGTTTGACTAAAGACTCGGCTCCACTTAGTATTTACTTACTACGTAAACCTAGCTAGTTCCAGCAGGATAAAGAGGACAGCATAAAGGAGACTTAAATTGTCTCTTATATGCCTCCTGAGCATCCAAAAGAGTATACTGCAACGGTGGGTCACTTTTGTTTGACTTTTCTTTACCTGATGTTATGAATAGAGCTTCAAAGAATCTTGATTTCATGATGGGAACATATATGAAAACTTTGCAAACTTCATGGTACAAGAAGTGTGTTTCCTGGCCAACTCTATGGCAGGTGTTTAGTCTTTAAATTGAAAATTTATTGCAGTGTGATAGTCTGCAGTATGACATTCTTTTCCTCATACTAAACCTAGTTTTTGCTGTGAAAAAAAAAAGAAAAATTAAAAAAAAGCAAAGTGAGCCTTATCAGAAACCAGGATGGTCATAATTATGATTGTCAGGATCCTCAAAATTAATTACAACTTCAAGCTGTGACAGAGCCTAAAATAGCAAGAGTTGCTGGTGATCCAAAAATCACTCACAGCATGTCCAAGCTAGTATTTGGCAGAGAGCATATGCAACTTAAAAAAAGAACATAACCCTTTAGGCCCATGCAAGCAATTAAGCTTTTTGTGGAAATGTCAGGCAGTAAGTATGAAAAGACCTTTCAATTGTTTATGTACAACTTTCCCCTAATTAGTGAGAACTGATTTTAATTTTTCTCCCTTCATTTTTCAAATAAGACCAGATGGTCTTAAGTTTGGAGGGCAGCTGTTCTGTTCAAAAACAAAATAAAGAAAAAAAGGAGGTGATTCTTGCCAAGTCAGACCCCATGATTCTTATAGTGAGGGAGTACAAGTAAATGCCAGTCAGCTTAGCAGCATTGAGAGATACGTAAGGAACTTAGCCTGGGAGCTCTGCTGACGACGTAAAACAAGAAGACATTTCCAGAAGTGTCTGTCAAACAAAGTATAAAAATAATCAGAGGCTGATGGCACAGGTTACTGTGACTCTAGCTAATGTACAACTGGGAGAAATTTAACAGCACTTTGATAAATTTAATTTCATTGTTACTCTGCGTTTGCTAGTGTTCTAAATGCAGTGACCAGTGAGGTAAAAATAAACAATATGGCATGTTTGATCAGAACTACTCCAAAATGCTAATGGAGAGGATTTTTCTTTTGTCACACAAACTGTTAAATCACACCTGACACATAAGCCTGTGCTGTCTTTGCCATCTCTCCATAGCTCTATCTTTTCTGTGAAAGACAATGACTTATTCCTCTGTCTCCATCCACTTTTTCTATTCCTCTGGGCCTAAAACAACTCACCTTACGTTTGAATATGATGACCCCAACGCTGACTAACTGCAAAATAGGCCAGCAAAAATCAAAGCAAATGTTACCTAGAGAGTAATCAAAACTGCACATCTTTTCTCGTGGAATCTTGTCTCAGCTTGGATTGGCTAGGAGAATGCTAAGCCAGTCCCCTGACTTTCTGAGCTTTGGTCTGTAAATTGAGATCACTATTTATCCATAACTGGAGAAGGAGAAGGCTGCACAAAATGGTAGTTGTTTAAAATCCTTGGGTTAGAGAGTGCTTTTGTAAATGCTATGACACAAGAGGAAATAAATAACTTGAAATATGGTGATTTAATTTTCTTCCTAATATCTTTCTAACATCTTCATGCAGTCCTGCTTTAAAAAAAAAAAGCCTAAATGGAGGATTTTATTAAGATTTTTGGTGATAAATATGCATCCTGAAAGGTTATTGTGTTAGTCTGAGCACTTTTTAGAATTTAGATGAATTGTCTTTGTACACCTCATCTCTAGCTTCCCTTCAATCTGTGGTCTGCCTTATCTATTTTGATCAGAAGCTCTTTGCAGCAAGGAATATTGCAATGTCTGTGGTACCTAATGAGTTAATCTTATTTTGGCCCTGTTGGCTCTGCCTTAACACATAGTGCTAAAAATTAATCAATTTAGTGTTTAGATTTACAACTACAGTCTGGTGGAAACTTAGAGTCCGGGAGACAAGTGATATCCTCTTACACTGGCAGAGCCTGCAAAAAAGTGTTTCTCTCAGTAGGTCAAAGCAAGAAAAAGAGTGAGGGAATGTATGTGATGTCAGTGTTGCTGCAATATAAAGCTGGAAAGAAGCATACAACTCCAACAAAGAAGTGGAACATCAAATAGATCCCACTGGACTCCTGTGTTTATTGCAGTCTTTGTGGGCATAACTGCTAAGTGCCACCTTTCTCTTCAACTCCCACTGAATTTTGTTCCATGTTCCCATTTCTTCCTATCATGTTACTTGCTGTATCTTTCTTTTTATATGTAAGAGTAAGCTGAATATTAAAAGCAATCCAGGACACACGTACCAATATTTGGCTGATGACACAAAAGGAGGGAAATAATGAGTTCTTGTTCATTTCACTACTCAAACTGTAAAAAGGTGGGATCATCAGGACTCTCCATGCAATGTGGCAGCTGGGGCTAGGTTTGTCTTTCAAGGCATCTTATGAGAGTGGTGTCTCAGGATGATGAATCATTTAGTCTTGTGAGAGTCTAACCACAAAAACATTCAGCACTCACACAGGCATGGGTGATGATTGGGTCTTGGCAGTTATTAATTTGCCCTAAAATCCAAAGAAATGCAGCTTTATAACAGTGATGAGAAGCTGGCTAGTTGTAAAAGCAAACTGATGGCTGTCCTGAATGAAAGAAAGGATGGTAGGGCTGTATTTGAAATACTAGAGCCAATGCAATAGCACAGAGTGAAAACATGACTTGTTCTTGGGGCAGATGGATAGAACTGTGAACACAAATATCTGTCTGGAGAGTCTCTTCATTAATTCTTACATTTAAAATGTACTGTTATAGGAGGCAGCAGCACAAGGTGAGATTCATTCAGTTTTGATCTGTTCTGGAAAACATGTCTCAACAAAGACTTAGGAAGGTGTTAAAACACTGACTGTAGAGTATCTCCCCTCTGCCTGGTAAAGCTCAAATCTAGGGTTTGTCTGCAGAGCCTTCAAAGGAAGGGTGCCCAAACAAAGCCCATTTTATACATATCACTGGGAAGCAACTGGATGGCAATGATTTCCACTCAGTAACACCAGTCCAGCCTGGGTGTGACCCAGCAAGCCTGAAACAGAAATCTCTGTATCCCATTACCAAAACCCTGAACCATCCAACTCTTTTGACTTCTCATTGTATAGACTATAAATAACACAATTCCAGACATTGCCAGGTGGGACAACAGGGCAAAGGCCACTACAGAGGAGAGTGGGCTCTCCTCAAAGCCTATATATGAAAGCTTGCTTTCAACTCATATGTCCAGTGGTTTACCTTGAAGGCCACCTGCCAGAGGTGGCATTTTGCTGTCTTGCCAATGCATGTTGGCTGCCTTTTGACTAGGGAACCTGTTTCCCTCAGACTTCAGAGAGAAAACATGGTACACCATCCCAAGGATTAGGGAAGCCAGGGGGCTAAGCAATAGCACACAAGTGCCAAGGAGCTGACTTTGATGTATTGGTTAAGACTCCACAAGAATTCCAAGGCCAAATCCCATGGATCCTGCTGCTGGCACGTGGAGGAAGCTTTCCCTCTGGCTTCCTCATTGCTCTCAACCTCTTTTGCAGAGGCAGCACAGACAGCAAGGTTGCAGGGCTGCCCTTGGCTCCTGGCCAGCACCTGCATACTGAGGCCTGGACTGAAGGTGATGGACCACAAAAGGCTTGCTAAAGCTGCTCCCAGCATAACTAACATTTTTCACTCCAAGCTTTCACTCCCATCAGAGCAGTCTTCTCGATATTTAGTGCATTTGTTTATTGACACCTCCTTTTACTAGCAGGCTTCACCTTCATTCAGCATGGCTTTTGTCCCTAATTATGGCAGATGTACCAGTTAGTCTGCTTTTCCCTTCTTGTTGCCTTCTCTATAGCCATGGCTAAGGCAATGCTTGTTAGTGGGGGGGCATCTCCTAAAGCCATCTTTCCCATTTGCAAAACTTGCAGTCTTTCCAAAGCACATTTCTTTGCAATTTACTTCATAGCAAATTTACAACAGTTTCAACACCATAGGGTTCAATACCTTGTGCTCTCAGTGTGCAGCAGAATGGCTTAGGACACTGCTTTCTCTGTTGGAATAAAGAAAAATTGGACTGACATTTCATTTTATTTTGTATTATATTCATGCAGAAAAGGAAACAAATGTTGTTGTAGTGGTTTGGATCATTTACATGAGCACCTCATTCCTATGTAAGCTACATAGCTATCCAATAAAGACAGAGTGATTCAGGAGGCCAGTTAGTAATGGCTAAATTACAGCAATGTTCGACAGTTGTGTCTGCTTTCTATTCCAGTGGTAAGGTACCTAGAGGACATGACTTAGATTAGAAGATGAGAGAAAAACATGCAGACAATTAACATAGACACACTTAAAAATAAAGGATTGCAGAATTATCAGAGCAAGTCCTGCTTAGGAAGGCTTTTAACAGTTATCAACAATTCTTTAGAAAACAGCCACAGTTTACATGTGCAGCCAGTTGCTTTCTAATTGCTACAGCAGGCTACCACTGGGAAGAACAAAGAAAATATTTAGCACATCGTAAATTCTTCTGCAGCCCTGCCGAGTGGCTGGAGTTCAGATTACAAGTTTATAACCAACATTTGAGAGCAATTTCTCCTCCACTTTGAGAAAGTGGGTGGGGAAGCTGCTCCACACTTTCTTCAAACGCCTGAAGTAATGTGTGTCTGAAGGAAATGAGGGTTCAAAATTCTCTTCCACTTGTCTTTTGATTCAGACTTGCAATGTATTGTGATACATTTAAATGTTCAAAAAATAAACTTGCTAAAAAGCAGGTACATGTGTCATTGATGCTTCTGTTGTTATAACTATTAGCTTCCAATTTTACTGCTACTGTGGATAATTAGATGGAATCTTGCAAGCTGATCAGTTTTTGCTCCAACCGATGCTAAGGGTCTTGAAAATGTTGCAGAGGTGTGTGTGTGCTGGTAACTGGAGGGGATATATTAGTCTCCCTGAGTCAGTACTTAATCATGTGCCTGTCTTGTGAATGAGGTGTTGAGGCTCTGACAATTGTAAAGATTTCATGATCTAGCAGAAAATATGCTGGTGCTCTGGCTGACACAACCCCCCCTTTAGTTTCAATGCTAGGTGAATTCAGAAGTTGCTGAAGTTTCTCCTAGCTTCACAGAGATAGAATATTCTCTATTAAATGTTCTTAATGTAAAAGCAATATTACTGTCTACACAGCAGCTGCCAGTAATGTAGAAGAGATGTAAGCAAGAAAATCTTCTGTTACTCAGTTTGAAGCAGCTTCAGTGCTAACCCATAACTTTTCTGAACTTGTCTTTAACGAAAAAATTAAGTCATGTTTGATGTTTGTCTACATCTACTTTGTCATGCTTGCTGCTTTTTTGTTTGTTTGTTTTTTTGATGGAAAGTGTGTCAATACTCCAGTTTGTCAGCCAACATTACAGCCCATGTGTATTTGCTTCCCCTCCTCCCCAGTTTATTTAAAAATGCAGCACACTTGGAACTCAAAAATTCAGACTCTCAAGTGCCTGTGGCCAAATTATAAAAGAAAAGAGAAAAATGAGGGATTAAGTATAATTTTTAAAAATCACTTTTCAGTGTTCTTGACAATACTGTGTCTATAGCCTTTGCTAGACATAATATATTGACATGTAAGATATTTTTACATTGCTAACTTGACAAAAAAATCAGTAAACATTCATATATTCTATCTAAACATCTTAGTAGTGATACATCAGAGACACTGTCAGCATCTCATTGAATGAGGAACAATACATTTGTCCACCAAAAGTCCTCCACCAACCTCCAAGCACATAACTCTAAAATAATAATGTATTTACGAAGTCTACTTTCAGTCACTTGTATAACAATTCTCTGGGGATATATTCCTACATGAATAAG
Organism: Acanthisitta chloris; assembly: GCF_000695815.1. Lineage (NCBI taxonomy): Eukaryota > Metazoa > Chordata > Aves > Passeriformes > Acanthisittidae > Acanthisitta > Acanthisitta chloris. The sequence goes on from NW_008670953.1 coordinate 28,693, forward strand.
AACCATTGACAGTCTCAATTCTATAGAAGACATAGAAATGCAAGGAAAACAGTGCATCTGTAATGGATGGAACAAGGATGAAACATGATGCTGCAGATGTTGCTAGGAGATGTTGCTAGTAGCTACCTTAACTTCTGTATTATCTGATCATGATGGGCTTAGTTATAAAATATTATAGGCACACTATTGCATTGGCTTAGATTCAACTGTTTATCCAACTTTCTTCAAAGTGTAAATCATTAACTAATTGTATACTTTAAAAACAAATCTTTATCACAAAATTCTGAAGTCTGTTAATTGCATTTTGCACAATGTTTTGTTCAAATTGTTTTTTTTCCAGCCCTTGAAAACGAAAGTGGGGATAGCTAATGCAAAACAGTCCAAAGCAGGAAGACAAGATGTAGAATTGTCCAGTTACAATAATGTACAGCAAGAGTCCTAAATCTGAAAATAAAACCCCACGAAACCCCCCCCCCACAATAAACCCCAGCAAAAAAATCCCAAAGCTAAACAGAAAAAGAAAACCAACCAACCAAACCAAACCAACCAAACAAAAAGAAGCTGCTAAATACTTTAAGCCCTGCCCTTAACTTTAGGAAATCCCAGCATCCCACTTTTGCAGGACATTTGTTTCTGGGATAGACATCTATGATGACCAGAGCAAAGTGCTGCATAAACACAGCAGAAGGCAAGGTGATACAGGGACTGATCCATATCGACAGGAGCTTGAATCTTTAACTAAAAACAGCCACTGACTTACTATGGTCTGGCACCATCACCATTACTCCATAAAAATTACGTAAGATTAAGTACACTTTTTAAAATAGTTTAGTGGCAGGAGATGCAGAAGCCTGCATCATTAGAGGAAAAATCTCAATGTTTGGCCATTACGGGGAGATTTAAATGCTTGAAGCAGCAATACAATGGAATGGCTGAGGTGCTCCATAGATGTCTGTTTCTATTTATGTCTATCGTCAGCTTTGCACTCTCCACCCACACACGCATTACTCCTCTTCCACTGAATAAATGGAATATTTCACCCATGAATAACAATCTTCTTTCACTAACCTAAAAGTGCCACACAATGCCTTCACACCTGAAGCATTTATAAATTGCAGGTCCTGCGGTCGCGTAAGGAACTTAATAAGCACACTTCACAGGTGAGGTGGGTGTAGGTTAGAAGCAAAATTTTGGGCTAAAACCTGCTGGATTTTATCATTTTGCCAGCCTTTTGCTCTTACAGCCCACAGTCTCAGCAAAACTATTTCCGTGGCAGTAAAGCTATCTAGAGGGCATATTGTAAATGCATTTGCTTTTCTAGTTTGCTGCCAGTTTGGTAATCCCTGTTTATAAGAAATTGAGGAAGTGGTTTTAAAGGTTACAGAAATATGCAGACTAGAGGACTGGACATAGAGGGGCTGCCCCCACTTTCTGCCATTAAATGAAATGACAGATGGATGAGACCTTATATTGTGAATATAACTGGTACTTCAGCAATTGATGTTATTGCCACTTTTTCCATTTCTCCTTCCCATTCTCTCCTCACTATTTACTTGTTGTGAAGCACTTGAGTCTCCATTGGGAGATCCAATCCTGCAAATGCTTCATGTATGTGAAATATGTTTTTTTAATATCGTGGTATCTATTTGCCTGAGTAAGGCAAACAAGTACAGACTGTGCTGATGACTTGCTTTTGCTGGTCTTGTCAATCGTGTCATTTTCGTCTCAATTTCATGTAAAGCAACATATGAGTCTTAATGAAAACAAGATAATATTGTCTCTTTTCCTTACATTCAAGGGCTAACACAGGACAGTAGTAGAACCACTCAAAGGCTCTTGAATCTCTTAATTTCATTTTATCAGATGACCCTAAATTTCTTCTCCTTATTCTATTCCAGCCTTTGTAGCTGTTACTATATTTTTCCATGTTGTAAGACATACAGGTAAGAGGCAGGAAATCTTAGACAGGAAAAGATGTGGCCAGATTAAGAGATGTCAAGCCCTCTTGAGGGCTCTGTGTCTGTGCAGAACATCATATCCCATATAGGAACCAGGACTGAACAGGGGATAACGTGCACTTAACATGGGCAGCTCTGCAAGTGTGTGAATGTATGCATGGACAGATAAAATGGAGAATATATAGAATACTTAATGGATAAATATATAGAATACATATCCTTAAATGCTTGTATTATATTCATAACTACACAATTTTGAAGTCTGTGTAAAATATGCACTGCATTTGAAAAATAATTGTCTACTATCCTTATTTTCTAAGTATTATGCTACATCCCAGCTGGAAAAATATGATCTTGCCATGGTCTTGCAAGGACCATTTGCAGTGAATTCCTAAAGCCATACACAGCCTTAAGACATAAGGAACTTGGATTCCAAGTCAGAAAGGTCCTTAAATAACAATATTATAAGAAAGGTGAGACCTGATGATCCATTCATAGAAATCATAGAATCACAGAATAGTTTGAGTTGGAAGGGACCAGCTGCCCTGCAACCTCGCTAGCCTCTGGGGAAAGACAAAAAGTCTATCCCCATCTTTCTTATGGACCCCATTTAAGTACTAACTAAGTACTAATACATTAATGGAAAAGTGGTAAAACCCCCTCAGTCTTTGCTCTATGTTTTTGCTGGTTTGCTTCTCAGCACACTGTCCCAACCAACTATTGTATGCTCCAGCAGCCCTTGAGGTGTTTTTCTCCCAGGAGACAGTACAAAGCCAGTAATGGACATAAAACAATCAGGCTATATACAAAGAGAAGAAGCTCAGCCCAGTGAGAATTGCAAAAGGCTTGTGCAGGAAAGGAGTTTACTGTACTCTGGGTCCTACTAGGGCTTGTGGAGGTATATCTGCTGGTGAGAGTCTGGGAAAGTCTTGCAGATGGTTAGTGGGTCAGATGTTTTTGTGTCACGCGGGATTTTTGGAAGCGTCAGATCCTAAGTGGTCATGTAACTTTCAGAAGCCTGAAGTCACCACTGTCTGCATGTCAGCTCCATTTTGCTGCTGCCATTCCTCCAAAACAAAGCTCATATTAAATGTTTTGACTCTTGGCATAACACAGATCCCCCAAACCACATTTATCCCATGACCAGTGATGAGTGTGCAGTTCTATTGTTAGAAGCAAACCACTTCAAAACAACAAAACATACTTTTACACACATTTTCAACCATTTTCTGTGTGAAATACAGAATCTTCAATTTCTTTTTTTTATTTGTTTTCTTTTGTTTGGTTTGGGTTTTTTTTTTCTTTTTTTAGACTTCTTATTTTAAGTTCCTAAGATCTCCACAGTGAGATCTTGGGCAGTTTCTGTCTTGGAGATGAGCATCTTTTACACAAGTCAATGTGTTGTGAAATCAATTCTGTTTCTTTCCAGGCCAAGGATTTCTGGGTACAATGTGCTCCCTGAATTAGTTATGATGTCACTGACACCTAAAACCAGGCATTTTTCTGTCCTGATTGAGGTGCTAATGACATCATCATGTGCTGCAGTGGAAACAAACCCCTAAAATTTAAGCCTGGGTATGTAAATTGAGGCGTAGCTGGGTTTTGAAATATTTTGCTTTAAAATGTAGTATTTAGTCTAGACACAGATTCTGTTAATGATTTGGGATCACAAATGTTCTGTGTACAGCAGAATTGCTGTTAACCTTTAAGAGAAAATGAAAAAAATATTCAAGTTATAAAATTCTTTTACATACCTGAAAACAAGAACTGCTCCTTAAGTGAACAGGAGAGTAGTTGGTTGTAGAAAATGCTAACTAATTTCTTCATAGGACAGTCTAATCTGATTTGCTTTATTCAAGTTTATCAAGGAAATATGAACCAAAATCACATAAAATCTTTAAAATTTCTAACTGTGACCTCTGACACAAATGGAACTATGGCAAAAGAAAACACAAAAAAAAAGAACAGAGTGGTTCTATTTCCTGAAAGTTATGTTTCCAAACTACACTCAAGTTAAGTCTAACCCAACCACACACCTTGATCTAAGTGACCATAATGACTTTGGAAAAATCCTAAACTGATTTTAAAAAAAATCATATTAACAGTGATGCAACTTGTCACATTTATGGATTAAATTAAAGCCATTTATTTGGCACAATTTCTTTACATATTTTTTTACAAAAATACTTGGGTCATCTTTAGTTCATCTGCTGGGAGGGCACAATCCAGTACCCACTGATGCCAATGAAAAACCCAAAACAACTAGATGATGTTAATTCAAGACAAGACCATCCCTGCAGTACTTCTTGACAATGAAGCAAGTAGCTTCCATCAGAATCAGGATTGTAGAGTTGAAAAGCAGCTGGTTCCATCTGAGGCAGCAAAACTGTAGAGCCCAATCACTTTTTCATTCTCAGATGACCTAAAGAGGATTATGGTAGTTTAAGTACAAAAACATGGGCTTCCATTTCATGTGACAGGGCTATTATGTCTGCTTTGATCACAGATTTCTGAAAGCATTTTAAAGGAGATTAAAGGCAATTCCATAGTTTTCAATAAGAACACATAGTGAATTAGAGGCTGTCCCCACATGGATGCTGCTGTTGTGATTCTCTTGGTTGCTTTGCTCAGACTGCTAACTTATCCAAGAACAGTTTAATGAATATACATACACAAACCTCTCTCAGGATGGAAGCCAGCAACCTGATTCATAAAGAGTCAGGTTAGGAAGTGGGAAATGCATTAAAGTCCTATGAGATATAGCCAGGAACTAAACCTTGGTCACAGATTTCTTCGGTCAGTGCTCAGACCACAGAATTACTGCATAAAGGGAACACGAGAGTGTTGGGAGTCCTCCTCCAGCTATTCTAAAGAGCTACAGAAAGTGCTACTATGTTTTATGGGTTACTGTTACTTACTGCTGTGTTTTAGGGGTGACTTTATGCAATGAATTTTAATGAGCCCCTCAAGGAATTTAGCAGAGGGTTCCTGGATGCCAGGCAGGCGAAGTGTGAAGGTGGAAGTGAGCAGCTCAGCTTTGCTTATTAAGAATGAGACGTTTTCTGCATACAGACAGAAGAAATGTTTTCAAGTTGCTTAGGCAACTTTCAGGTTACCAGCTGTGATGCCTCAAGGAGTAACTAGAGGGAGTTTTCAGAATCCCAGTGTTGTATGCAGTGCTCTACATTTTTACCTAAGTCCTTCTCTAAGTCTCCAAGCCCTTATGTGGATGAGCACAGATTGAGAAAACACTACTGACTGAACACAAACCTCATTTTTGACAGTGCTTATTTTACCTTGGTGCAAAGTGACACCTACTGTCCCTCTACATTTGTATTATTATCTGGAATTTATTTGTGGTGGTTATTTTCTTTTCTCCTGTCTAACAGTAGAGCCTACACTTGTGGTGAAGCATCTTGAAAATAACAGCTAAAGACAAAACCATCTCAAAATCATCTGTGTACGTTAGCCATTAGTATTACTGTTGCTCTTGGATATCCTCACAGCAACTGCATGCCTTAGGGTTCTGGAAGTTGATTGATTGTACCCAAACTACTACATAGTTTTAGTTGATTAACCACATATATTTTTTGCCAATATGTCTGGCTACCTTTTAGAAGTTACTGCACTGCTGGCCATATTACAGAAACAGATTTTTTAGGTATTGGAATCAGATTTGGCAGTAAAGGGTTCAGTTGCAAATTCATAGGTGATGTTAAAATTTCATTTGACATAAAAAAACCCTCTTTGCAATGGAAAAATAAGAGCCTGGATTCTATTTAAAATGACATCTCCACTTGCAACTTTTTCTTTCTGTAAGTTTTAACATAAGCCTCTTAGGGACAGTTCTCACTGAATTTTTTTGTATTTTCCCTGTTCATTTGAGATCGTCTTCCTAGGAATGAAGTAACATCCTGTCTTTTGAAAAGCAGAGAAATATCTGTTCAAAACGTCTTCTCATTAAAAGGTCTTTTGTCCTTTTCTTTGGCTTTTTCAGTTTTTAATGGGTTGTTTATATATCTGGATAGCTTGAAAAGACAGATGTATTTTATGTAATCTTCCATGTAAGCTTTTTTCATTTCACTTATAAATTGCTTTACCATATTTTAAGATGCAGTTATGTTTTCATGGAAAAATCACCAAAAAATTGTGAGCAGTTCTTTGTTGCCCACCATGAACCTCCAGATAAAGTGGGTATAAATTGCAGTAGGTAATAAAATTCCAACTTATAAATTACCCACAATTTTACTGTAGAAATAGCAATTAAAACTGTGTTGTTCTGTTTTATTTTTGCTCTAAGACTGTAATATATGAGTTTCATTTGGGTAACAGTTAAATAGTTAACAGCACACGCTCTGTTTTGCTCAAAGGGCAGTTCTGTGCACTGAAGTCAGAGACCCCAGGCTGTTTAGAGATACAATGATGAACGGCCTCCTTATAGTGAAGGGCTTCCAGAACCCACCAGAATGGCTGTAACCTTGGCATTATAAACTTGTAAGGAACAATGAAAGACAGAGATGGCAAAACTGTGAACTTTGTAGCAGAATAACAACAATTTAGGCTGATATGTCAGGCTCTAAGTCATAGATTTTTCTTCCTGAGGCAGAAACGTGATCAAAATGTTGTCCCATTTTTTCATCTCTGTAAACTTTTCCTCAGTTTACCCTCAGATATGCTTATAATCCTTATAGGTCTGACACAGTTCAAGCACAGAGCCTTAGTCTACAAGCAAACAAAAGACAAAACAATTGGTTTGGTGGTTTAAACGGATGTGAAAATGTGTGCTTTTTCTGTTGATTTGGAGTACCAATAAATGTGAAAGCTGTTTGACCTGTGGCAGAGGTCCCAAATCTGACTTGAAAATCACCAGTGTTACTTGGCATTTTTTCACTGAAACAGGCATTTCATGCCAGAGAAAGATCTATGTTGTTATGACTTGATATGGAAGTGGTATCCATAAATACCCTAAGTATATACTTAAAAAACCTGAATGTATACCTACTCCTGGCTGGGAAAAAAAGGTGTCTGGTATCTGTGAAGCTTCCAAAGCAAAAAACGAAGCAAACCAAGGAATACAAACTTGCTGTTTTTATTGTCTCTGGTGGCTGTGGTTAGAAGTTGTGAGATGTTTGTGATTTTGCTGACTCTTACTCTGTTCAAATCCTGCTTTTGTTTCCATTATTGTTTTTTAATTGGATGTAGTCAAATCACTCAGCTATAACTGACAGTGTTTCTGTCTGCCTAGGGCTCAAGTACTGTTTAGGTTTCATCATCATCCTCTACACAGAGCTGCGTGTCATCAGGTAGACCAAAAAGCTTTCTAGGGCTTCAGAGCTGGAGAGGCATTTTCCATAAAGTCACAGGATAAAAAAAGGAGAAGGGAAGGGAAAGGCAAAAGGAAGAAAAAAGTAAAAGGTAGTTTGGATTATCTAATTAGGGGACAGATTTTTCCTAGTGTTATTTTTATTAAATGTAAGTTGATGTAATTTGCTGAAAACTCTTCACAATTAGCCCATTGTGTTGTTTGCAATACAGTCGTATGAAAGGGCTGAATTCCATCCAGTATGCTACAGTATACAGTACAGACAAGCAGAACTAATCTGCAAACAAATTATGGAAGTCTACAGTTAATATATATTTGTAGAAACATTCTTTTTTATTTAGCAAAATTGTTTTCAGTTAGAACAACTTTCTTCTGCTTATGCTGTTTGGAAGTAATCCCAAGCTTTCAAACCATCACCTAGCCATAAGGAAGCTGTTGAGAAGAAGAGCCAAGCAATGGACTATACTGTAGTGAGATAAATTCTAATATCACCACCACATTATAAAAGTATCTAAAGAAAACATCACATAGTATGAAGTCAAGAGAGCTCTTTGATTCTCTGGCATAGGTATTAAAAAATATATTGGTATGCTATAAAATGCTACATGAAATACCTTGTACAGTTCTATCCTTTAAGCATATAAAAATACTTTATAGTTCAGAGTATGCCAACCATATATGATATTTCACATAGATATTTTTAAGTTGATGAAGTGCTATTGCTTTAATATGCACCTACTGCATTATTTTTGATGCAGAGGTCAGATTCTGCTTTTGACTGTTCAGTATTTCCATGGTCATTAATGTATCCTGAAGAAGATCTTATTTCTCTGTGTACTAGTGATAACGAAAACTGTTCATGAAATTTCAAGCAAAATAAAATAAAGCATAATGGTCATAGTCTTCTCTTTATTTCTACTGTAGTTGTGAGAAATGGACAAATGTAATAGAAGCACTTCAAGAGAAAAGTAGTTTGCAACTTCATAATGAAATTTTCAGTTTTCCTCAGTCTAGGTTTAAGTTATTGCAAAAAGAAAAATGTGTGTTTCAATCCTAAAATATGACTTCTATTCAATGAAGTTGTCCCCAGGGCTAATCTTGCATGTGAACATGGATCTGGGGTGGGAAGCCCACTTGGAGGAAACTGGGCAAGCTTTCCTAGCAAAGGTTGGAACCCTGGAATATAGCAAGGCCACACGTTATGTTCACATCCCTTATTCAAAGCTTAGTTCCACAGTTCTGTCATAGAGAAGTAGAAACACAGTTTCATCAGATGGTAGAGAGTTTCTCAGCTTCTAATCTGATTGTCCAGATGTGATCTTAGTCTTGTCCTCTAGCCACTCAGTCATAACAGTGTTGCACGGTGCCTGAAACAGTAAGTGCTGCCACAGCATTTGGCCTACAGGGAAAGCATCGAGTGCAGAAGTGATGCAGAACTGGAAAGTGTAACCATCTTTATTTTTGCTCATCAGCCACCATGGAAATAGCTGAACTATGTTGACTTCCTTATAAGAAAATATTACTTGCTTATTTGTTTGTTTTTTTGTTTAATATCCTAATGACATGGTCAAAATGTGAGATTGGCAATTTTTTTTTGGTGGGAAGGGGAGTTGCCTCTGAAGATATGAGGCATAAAGCTGAAAAAGCATCAAACCACAGATTCCAGCAGCTGTGAGGACAAATTCAGGAACAGTATTACAGTAAGAATGAGAATTATGCTGCAAAATAGTGAATCTATTATTTTTTTAAAACACAGGAGATTCAGGAACAGAATCCTTAGAGAGCACTAGGGCTGTAGAATTGTATAAGGATATGTTATTGACTGCTATACTTGGTCACATGCTAATCAGACTATGCGTATTTTAAAGCCCATTTACAGCTTAATTTATGACAAATTGCACTACTTGTATGGTATTTAAAGGTGTCACAGACAGTTTGGATGTATTCCAAAAAGCAAGCAATGTTTTCTTCTTTCTTTAAGAATCAAGCAATGCACTTTTCTTTCCTTGATGAAAGATCCTGGCTCAGCAGGCTGAACTGCCTTGCAAAATATATATATGTCTGAAATATAAGAAGCTTGCTCTGACAAAGGAAAAGCCAAAAATAAAATAAAGGCAGCTAGCTTGATGACAAGCTGGCATGTTCAAATTTGAGGCTCAAATTCAATGTGAATCACAACCATGTGAATCTTAACTCTGTTTCAGAATTGAAGCAGAGCTCAGATCTTGAAAACAGAACTATTCTGCCTTGATTTACACATGTGTGTGGACCTGCTCCAGTCCATGGGGTCACTTGCTCATGTGCAGAGCTACATGTGGACTGGATTATCTGAGTAATGCCATGGAAAATTTTGTGATTCTTTTTTTTTTTTTCTGATGACTTATTATCATGACACTTTTCCATCTTTTGGAAAGGCTACTGACAGGAAGGACTGTTGGGTATTGTGAAAAATAGTTCCTGTGAAAAATAAAAACTGGATATATTTTTCAGGAATGCTGCAAGAACTATTTTTACAACCCTTTAAAAATGCACAATTGTTTCTAAAGATGTGAGAGAGGGTTTTCAGTAGAAACAGGTCATCCATGGTTTCAATGTCTTACTGCGCTGGGAACTGGGGGGAGTGGAGGCAAGGAGAGGAAGAGGTAGAAACAGATTGTAATAATAAAGCCACACAATAGTATTACACATAGAGTTCAACATTAAATAAAGATTGCCCAAATTCCTACCTGCGAATGCTTAGCCTGGTGTTTGTTACACTTCCAAGTGTGAAAGAAAAGCCACAAACATTTATCATGATTGTCAGTAAGGGCCCCTTCCACACCTCTCCCATGCTCTCCGCTCCTTTCTCTGGGTTTCAGAGCTGTCAACATCCGTGCTGGCTCAAGCCTCCATTTCTGGCCATTAGTGCAGTACAGGATTGTTTTACATGGCCTGCCTAAGAAGAAACAGCTTGATTTGAGTAGGCAGGGAAGCGCTTTTAGGAGCTGGGAACAGTCTGAGCCCTGGCAGCATTCAAGGCATGCTCCCATTGAATTGCTGCAGCACACACTGAGCCCTTCCCATGCAGCAACCTTTACCAAGTGCTACCACCCCAGGGAATGCCACTCTCCAGCAGCTAGCAGTGTCCTGCAGTGGTGCTAAGCTGCAGAGGTTGGTCTGCACTGAATTCAAAGGTCCCTTTTTCTCCTAACTGAGAAATGTGAGAAACTTCTCTGATCTTTTAGCAAATCTTAATATGATTGTTCCATATTTATGTCTTCCTATCACAGTCTTTGCTCTTTTTTTCCTTTGAATTTAGTTCTTTTTCATTGTTTCATTTTATTACACTTACATGTTATCAAGGTTTGCTCAGTAACCATTCTTACCTTTTCCTACATTTTATACTATACTTAAATATATAATACAGTTGTCTTGAAGCCCATCAGCAGGGGGAGTGCTTTAGGAATAAAATTATTAATCCTCATTATTTTTAACTCAAATGACAGTTATTTATGCAGAGAAAATGCTTTTTGGGTGTCTGAAAATGCGGTGCTGGGGAAAGTGGGTTTTTATGTCATGTGGACGCAGCGTAGTGGGACTAACTCTGGAGGGAAAGGCAAGGTCTGTGGAACGGATTTTAGGAGCATGCAGGGGTGATGAGGATTCCCTTGAATTCTGTCTCATTGGAATGAAATGCAAAAGAAATCCAGCAGTAAAGGTGCATTTGGCTTCTCCATTATTTCTGAGGAGCATGTTTCCCCAGTTCCCTTTCTCTCTCCTAAACAGCAGCCATGAGGAATTATGGTGTGCCACAGTGACCTATACTCTGGCCCACAGTCATGCCTTGGCATCTTGAGCTCTTCATAGTGCCACACACTGGTCCAGCACCCCTCCAGGGACACCCTGTCCCATGCTGGTGCTCGTGCTCTTATGAGGGGCATTGCAGCCACATAATCCCAGCCAAAATCAGGTCTCCAGCATAATGAAGCTTAGCCCAGAAGATGGGTGGAGCCTCTGCCAGCAGCACTGTGTATTGAGTATAGTGTTGCCATAAAATCTTCTAAATAAATCTTCAGGGGACCTTCTAGTCTTTCCCGGAGCAATGCAGTAGATGCCACACTCGTAGCATCTTCTATTAATTCGTTTCAGTTTCCAGCTTCAGCAGCTCAATGAAAATGCAATGTGTACGCTGCTTTGAGACTGAATTCTTTGAAGCACCTGTGAATGAGGGAAGGAGGTAGTTAATACTGGTTGTGATTTTTGTGATTGATCTAGGAGAGGAAGCATGTGGTTAGGATTATAAAGACCTAATGACATGACAGTCTTCAGTCGCTGTTAAACTGAACTCAGTTCATAGCGAGGCATGAAGTGATTTTTTTTTTTAACCACAGCAGCCTCCTTGAGGAATCTACATCACCAATCAATTTTTAATTGTTAATAGAAGATTTCACTTGCAGTCCTTGTTCTTCCATTTTCCACTCCTGGTATTTCATAACTTTAATTTAAGCTGCTTGATTGAAAATGGCTTTGTTTGGCAATTGCACAAATAAAAAGTGTACCTTCACCCCCTCATGTGCTTTGTGTCATTGCTGCACAATAGCAGGCATTGTCCACATTTAGAAGAAGGTCTGATGCAGAAATTGGCTATAAGAGTAGCCAGTATTTCACAGACTGAAATGGATATCTCCTAGTTGCACAAAGACCACTAAATGAGCTATCCTAGGGTTATTTAAGTCATTTTTTGTAGCTATCAATGACTTATCTGTTTAGGATTCAGGCACTCACTCCTGACCTCTGTTGTGGTTTCTTTTCAATGTTTGACCTTAGATTTCATGATGATAGGTGCTTTTATATTTGATAGTTGCTGCATTTCTTTGAATAATCAAAATATGTAGACACTCTTCCACATATGCAAATATGTGTCTAAAGTAGTAACAGTTATATTTTATTCAGCACCTCTACTGAGCTTCCTGTAAAGTATGCTGTAGCCTTTTTAGTACTTTCAATAGCCCCTCAAACTATGCAGATAAGCCATGAAATCTGTATGTGCCACCTCCAACTCTGTGACATGTATTGTGGTCTCACAGAAAAGTGAGCTGTTAGTCATTATAGTACAGATTAAAGTCTTTATTTGTCAGGGAGGATTTACAGATATCCATGCATTTATACTTCTTCAATCCTACTGTTCTAAAGCACTATCTCTTCCCTTCCCACGCTGGGAGTTATCTCCTGTCTAACTTCATGCGACCTCAGTGAAGAAAGAAAATTCAAAATGTCAGAGTCAGCACAAACTCACAGAGAAATCTACTACAGGACTTCCAACCCATCAGTGAAGTTTGGTTCAGATTTAATGAAATAATTTTATACAGTTCTGTCTATTACAAAACTTTCCCATATGCTGTTAAATGCTTCTGATTCTGAGCTCATGAAAAAGAAGAGTTATGCCACTTTGCATGCAGTTTGAGAAGGATGGCTACTGGGGGTTCTCTCTAGCTCCTATTTATACAGATAAATCAAGTGCCTTTTCTGGAGTCTGATATTTATTTCCTTCTAGAGACTACATGTATTGAGTAGGACTAAATGAGCAAGAATTTGAGGTGTTGGAGGCTTGATAATCAGAAATTTAAGAGGGATGGGTGAAACAATTTTTTGTACCTTCCTTTCCTCTAAACCAAATCCAAGGTTATGCCTTCATATTAATATCACTTTTCGAAGGCAATGCAGGGTAAGACAGACACAAGTCTCTCCTCTGCATCATTTCTAACCTTGTGGAAAAAAAAGAGACAACTTAGATCATGGTGTCAACACGCAGCGATGCTGAATTGGCATAAAGACACACACGTTTAGATATGTTTTGGAAATCATTCCATTTGACTCCCTGTTTCTTATTTCCTTTCTGGCTTCATTTTATTATGTTTGCATTTTGCTTCTAATGCAACATTTCTTCTCCTCTATATTTTACACAATGTCCCACCCTGCTCTGGAAGCTCATTCCTTTCAAAGCTAAAAATGAATTTTCTGATCTCATGGAAACAAAGAGAGTAGTGTCCCAAATTGATAAAGAAAGGCCTGAATTTTTCATGTAACTTTCAAAAATATATCAGTCATTTGATTCAATACTGCTGACAGCTAAGGATATTTTTTAAAAAAATTAAGGAAAAATATATTTGTTCAGGAGGACAAAATCTCCCTCCTCCCCTCTAATACGGGGGAGCCAATGTGAGGTGGCCAGCCCTAGTGATACAATACAACTGTAATTATCTGCATGGAGGCTAAGTAGAAATATGGAAGTGATTCTGAAATCAGCTATACCTAAGTTCTGCAGACATGAAGTCAGGTAATTAAACTGCAATATTCAGAGCCCAAGTTTAGCCTAAAATGCACGGGGGGGCTACTCGTGATGCAGCAAGTCTAGCCAAACTAGGAGTAGAAGTCATGTCTGGAGAATCTGGGGCCACAGTCTCAGGTGTGCATCTGTCTGTTGGCTCTGTATCACAGAGTTACCTTTGCCCAAGCAAGCCTGGTGATTTTCATATCCCTGCAGGAGTATTGAGTATTATCAGTTTAAACATGGGTTTATGGTTAATAAGTACTCTTCAAGTTGCTTGTAAGGGCCCTCCAGGGCCTAACAAAGATCATTCTTTGTTTTAAAAGAATCTCATAAAAGCAGATTGGTTGTTCTGATCACATAGACAGATGTGTGGGGTTCAAATGCTTCCTACCTCCTGCAGTCCACAGCATGCACTTGAGGACTTCAATAATATGAGCGTCACTAATCATCACGGTGTCAGTTCAGGTCACACCACCACAAACTGAGCAAGGCATCCCTGAGTTAGGTACATGATGGAGTCATGTCACACTCTGGATTACAAAAGAGCTGTTCTACACAGAGGAGGCAGAAAGCTAACTCAGAAAGACACCCTTTTAGGACAGCAGTGATGGAGCCTCAACATCTCCAAGGGTAAAGCCTTTTATCTCTATTTGTTTTGTCTCCCTTACCTGAAAGGTTCAAATTAGCTGCTCAATTTAGAAGTTTTGCTTTCATTTTTAACTTGTGCCATTTAGAAATGCATGAAGTTTTCAAAGCAAAACTCACCAGGGTTCTGGAAATCATATGATGTGTGTTTAGGTATCAAATAGCCCAGAGAACTCTACTTAAGTGGAGCACACTCGTGTACTTTTCACATCTTCCTATAATTCCACTCAGTGTCTGATCTGAGACTTCGTTTATCTTCCCACAGTCTTCACAGTTAAAAATTTTCCAGTGTCAAAACTGCTGAATCCCTCCATCACCTCTTTCAGCTTTTCACTGCCTAAAACTCCCCAGCTGAGCTAATTGATTCACCAGCAACCAAAATCTTTGTTAGCCTTCTGCTTACAAGGATCCATGTTCATCTTTGCCTGCCTGCCAAACCTGATGCTACTGATGCCTCTAAGCATACAACAACTTCCCTCTTAGCTATGAACTACCAGAAATACTCTCCCCTTCTGCCAGCTCTTCAATCCGTCTTTCCCCATCCACGGATAACCATCCTTTTCTCTTTGCTCTCTGTTTGACTACATGAATCTAATAGTGACTAGCCTTTTGTTTCTGCAGTCCTAAGCAGATTCCTATAGCCATCAGTTGTTTTTGTACTGTTCTTGCCAGCAGCTCTCATTTTAGTTTTCCTCTTCCAGTGACCTCCACAAGAAGCAGTGCATAGCCTGTGACAAGTGGACTTTGGTTGGTGTTTTAAAAAAATCTCAGAAAATATTTCCCTGAAGTAACTCTTCTTTTTTCAACCATTCTACTTACTTTTGAATGACTTCTTTTGAGCTGAGATGTTTATAAGGCAGTCCATTTATTATTTGCTGTAACATTTTATAAGGATTTGTTGTGCAGTTTGAAAAGTGGTGACAGTAAATCCTTTTTGAATGCACCAAGGCCACTACAAGGAATGTTCCATTTGCTGTTAGGCAGACACAAGGGCTGAACTCAACAAGGCATTTGGCTAAAAATGCTCACTGCTGACACATCTGCTTTATCCATCTATTGTGGAGGGAAGGAGAGGCAGGAGTTGTGTGGGAGCCAAATTAAAAAAATAAAAAAGCAGCACCTCAAATTATTATTTTAAATTCTTTGTGTTGATGGGAATGTAGAAGAAGATTAGCTGACTTTCTGGAATCACAGCACCAAAATGACAGTGATGTATGAGATGAAAAATGCTCCCTAATACACTGAGACACTCTATTCCTTCTTCTGCTACAGTGCTATGTGCAGTAGAGGCACTCGGGGTTTGGCTTACAAAGCTGAGACAGAAAGTACTTTATTTTTATTCTTTCACTACTCGGTTCATAGGCAGGCAATGAAGTGCTTTCTCCAACCTGGAGCTCATTTGAAAACAGATAGAGCTTGTTTTTTGACTTGCGTGTTATTTCAGATGTCTAAAACCATCACTTTCAAATACTGTGCTCTTAAATACAAAGCATTCTATTTAAAAATAACAACAAGAAAAAAGAAGTTTAAATTCGCATGATTACAAAACACTAGAAGGGTAGTGCTAGAAGAGGAGGAACATTTGGAGTGATGGTGTTTGTCTTCCCAAGTAACTGTTACATGTGATGGGGCCCTGCTCTCCTGGAGATGGATGAACACCTCCTGCCCATGGGAAGTGGTGAATTAATTCCTTGTTTTGCTTTGCTTGTGTGCATGGATTTTGCTTTCCCTATTAATCTGTCTTTATCGCAACCCACATGTTTTCTTGCTTTTACACTTCCAATTCTCTACTTGATCCCACTGGTGGGGGAGTGAGTGAGGGGCTGTGTGGTACTTGAACAGGCTGGGGTTAAGCCACAACAGGGACAGAACCTCTTTCCTTTATGTCACTTCGATGCCCGTTTAAGGAGCTCAGAACATGACTTTTCAATATTTATTGTGCTCATTGGTGTTGCTTTTTTGAATCTGTATCAAGCAGTCAAGCAAGTATCAATTTGTGATTGTAGCTTCAAGGCTGTGTAATTGATGTAAAAACTTCAAACTTATTTGCTTGCCATTCCTTTCAGAAGAAAACATTTGCGGGAAGAAAAATAATGTTTGTCAAATGGCTGCTTGGCAAACAGATTAAACTCTTGAAACAAGATGGTTTTGAGTCAGAACTTCTGTGCAATAAAATACAGTTATACCATTTACAAGACTTAAGAATATAGATCTTGGCTTATTTCTCCCTATTAAATACTATTAAAATGTTAACAATTCAGGAACAGTGACATAAGCTAGCAGAACATAGGGCTGTACTTGATGCTGCCATAGTGTTTGTGGTTGAGCCTATGAAAGGTAGCCTATAATGATTTTTTACAAAGAGATGGCAAATCAGCAATGAGATCTGGACATCATTAAAACTCCATCTATCTGAGCAGAAGCTCCACTTGTTAGCTCAAGCTCAAGGTACTGAAAAGCTGGGAAAGAAAAAGGGCCAACCTTAATATTTACATCAACATATAGATGTTTTATAAGCAGGATGGTAAGTACCCTACTCTTCTAGGTGTGTGTGTAGCTTTTGACATTCACTTTCTTACATTTATCTGTTTGTAGAAGGAATTTACAATGATATGCATGTTTTCAGAACACATAGCTGGTCCCCACTTAGTATTTGTTCCTATAACACAGGCCTCTCTGTCTCTTTATATCTCTATCTCTTGCAAAATGCATATATATATATATATATATATACATGTGTACATATATATGGATATACATGTCTTTATATATATATGGAGAGCAAGGGTGAGACAGGAAGGCAGAACAGAGATTTCATGCAGGACTACTTTTTATCTGCTGCTTCTGTTTTCTGCATTCAAAATATGAAACACATCAATTTGATAAGGAGTTTCCAGGTAGCCCAGTTTCCTAACTAGAAATGGTATTATGTGAAACCATGAGAGGAACATCAGGATTGTCCTTTTATTCAACTACAGAAGAATTTAGTAGTATTAAACAGTAATTGTCACAATGTTTTCCAAACATGGTGGCTAGGACCTAACCAGCTGCTTCAGGGTATCCAGTCCTGAACACATCACAAATCATTAATTCTCATCAGATTTGAGACTTTTTTCATAATTAAGGTCACATTGCCTTGCATTTCTGACCCCAAATGCTCAAGAAATGTGGCACTAGCATTTCAGAGGAGGAGGTAGGCATCCTGTAATGCTAACTGTGAAATAAACCATACACTGGAGATATTTCTCCCTAACCTAGAGCAGAAGCTAGTACCCAGGTTATACCCTGAAGTGTAAAAAATTCCCCTTTATAAAACTTTTATCTCATCTAATGCAACTCTGTGAATTGCATATACTCTTCTCACTTGACTGTATATTTTCCTTTTGAAGTCTATTTCAATTTTTATTTGTTCTGTTAAAAAACCTATTTTTATTAATTTTTTGTTTAATTCAGATCTTCATTTCAAAGATAACACACTTCCACTTAACGCATGTTACTACAGAACTGTTTTTGTGACAATTTTGGAGGAGAAAACACAATTTATCTCAATGTTTCTTTTGTCATGTTGTAGAGAAAACAATCTTTTAAAATATATTAATACAATTCCCTCTAAGAAAATAAAAGACTGTAAAGTAAAAATCTGAAAGCTGGTGCTTTGTCATTTCTTCACTTGATTCTTCTCCATGAAAGAAATGTTAGGGGCAAACACTATCTTTCACCACATGCTTTTTTACCATAAGCACAGTAATGTTTTATAAGGTATCCCTCAGATTAACGGGGAAATAGAGCACCAGCTCTACTCTACAGAATGATAAAACTTTCCTTTTTAGTGCTGGAAGAATCAGCCCTTTTCTCCTTTGACACCTCTTAATTTCACAGCGTGTCTTCTTGTGTTGTACCATCTTGAGAATAGATATATAGGTTTTTCTGATTTACTTCTCTTCTGTATTCTTTACATCATAAATTTTTAGTGTGATTCCTCTTTAAATCTCTGGTTATATAAAACAGTTTCCATACCTTCAATTTCTTTACTTGCCACTTATAACCATTGTCTACTTGTTGTTAGACGCTTTTTGAAGTGGTATGCCCAGCATTGACCATAATCTTTCAGAAGATTTTAGAATTTTAACATCTGTGCTGAGAGTCAAAAAGACTAATCTGAGCAACACTTTCCTTCTGTGTTATCTCACCAGCTGGGTAAAAGTGTCATGTATTAGAAGTGGTAGAAAGTGTTGTGATGGGAAGAATGCTACAGCAACACGTTAGTGCCTGAGTATCATATGCCTTTGTATATTTGTATTAGCCCCAATGGTAGTATAACACCTTCTAAATGTTTTCTCTCAAGGAATCATCTTCATTATCCTGAACATAAGAGCTCAGTGATACAGCTGGCATGCCACTAACAGAATAGGGCAGTCGATTTCCATGGCCTATATGCACTTGTCAGTGATGCCCAAGAGTTTTTGTATGAGCAATGTTTGGGCATATTGCTAAGATACTTGGCTATGGTACATTTTTCCTCATGTTGTGACACATATTGGAAATGGATCCAATACTTGTGTGACATCCTTCGGACTTATCAACTGGTCTGATACATGCAAAAGCCTACCCTGATTTTGGGAAGGAAATATGCATTTGTTTTTGCATTTGTTCAGACCTGGGACTATGCAGGAAATCAAAGAGAAGAGTAAAGGTTTGAAAGCAGTTTCAAAAATAAATTCCTGTTGTGGCACTTTTCTGTCACATTGTCTCTCGTGTGTGTCATGGTGAATATGAAGAATATGGGGAGATGAAGAATACATCAGACTCTGACAGCTGGCAAATTCCGAGTCCCATCTTAGGGGGTAACCTTATGTTGAATCCATCACTGTCATCTTTACCATTTCTCTGTGCTGAGCTCTCTGACCAGCAAGAATTCTGTGCAGGGACTTTTTCCTCTCTTCTCTTTTTTCCCCCACCAAAAAGGCACCAAAGAGCGACTCATCCTGCACAATGTTCTCTGCTGTTCTGATAGGGAAAGTATGGACTGCAATGAGGTCACGTGAATGGAAGCTTGCACAGGTGGGAAGATGCAGGAGTTAGCTGGAGCTATGCCTCCCAGAAGGAGCTCATGTGGATGAAATGGCTTTGGCTTTCCAGGATCCAGGATTTACTGTTTCAGAGACAAGAAACCTGTTGCATGCACATGCTATACTGGTTCAAATTTAGAAGCTATTTTTGGAAATAAGACCCTTAACAATGTTAATTACTTATATATAATCCTTGAAATGATATTAGTGGTAGTAATTTGAACACTACTGACACAACTTAATAGAATTTTAACATTAACATTCCTTTTGTGCTGTTGAACGATCATTGCACTTTAAGAGGTATAATGCATTTTAAAGAGCCACTGGAAACATGCAAATGAAAATAAGCATCAAAGTGCTTAATACCGAACAGCATCTAGGAAAACTAAAAGAGATAATATTTCCTTCATATAATAGTTTCATAACTGTATAACTTTTAACCTCTCATCACTATTTCCTTTTTCATTCTGGATTTAGAGGAACTGTTGATTCTGAATCAATCTGAACCATAAAGAAGAAAGCAGGAGCTGGATGTGTACAAATGGCAGTCAATATAGTCTTATCAATGTCCTTTTTCATTAGTTTGCAAAATCATGTTGTAAACTTCCCGTGCTGAGCTGCCATGTTGTCAGAGTTCACCAGCAGACACTATTAAATCACAGCAAATCCATTAGGTTTCTGCATCCAGAGACTCTTCATTAGCAAAGCCAAACAGTATGATGGATCTTCTAAAAATTGCTAAGTTACTTTTATACCCAGCATAGGGAATCTGAGGTGCTCTGCTCATAATGTTCGTACATACATGTTACTGTTTCAACTAATGTTTGCTTACATGGTAATATAAAAAAGCAATAATAATGCTGGGTATTTAGATACACTAGGAATTCTATTTTATCAGCTGTTTAGACCTTTTTGTATCAAATGGTTATTAACATTTGGAGCAATGGAGAGTGATGACATTACAGCCAAAACAATCGTTACAGATTTCAGACAGAAAAGCCAACACAACAGGTCATATGTCATCAGGCTTGTTTCTACCTATTCAAGCACTTAGCCTTGGGATACTATCTTTTTCTCACTCCTTGAGTGTTATCTTCAGGAAATGATAATTCACTTGCATTTACACAGACTTTCTATTTAGTGGAATCACTGGGGATGTTTCTCCTGTTGCAGATACTGGTTTTCAGATTTCAGTAGTGTGGTCGCAGAGCTGAGAGTAAAATTGTGGCCCCCGTTCTGTGAAGTCCTGCAGGCTGTGCAGTTTAGCTGGATGGAATGACTGCAGCATGGACATCAGCATGATATGTAGCCTCAAAATTATTTCCAATCTCAGTTTGCACAGGGATGCATGGAATATATTTCAGCTCCTCTGGTGAAACAGGCTGTAAGAACAGCAGTGCAAGCCTGTTTACCTGCTGGCCATACCGATCTAAATGAGAGCATCGAGTCTCTCTGCACCAAGGGTTAGCTAAATATGCACCTAATGTACAGTATAGGAACAAGAATATTAGCTTATGATGAGCTGGTGATGACCATCATTGTTTTTATTGCCTTTAATCATAACTACATTCTTTGAAAATCAAATGTGATATGATTCAGTATGTAGCCCTGGTCAAGCTGTGTATATTAGAGGGGAATTTTAAGGGCATACAAATGGGTATAATTTCTATAGTTTGGTTTTTTGCCCTACAGTTTAATAACTCAGTATGTGTTAGAACAGACGTATTTCCCTGTGCTGTCCTTTGTCCTGCAGGCATTGTTTAGGAAAGGCTCATATGTCTCCAGACTGTCCAGTCTATTCCTGACTCACAAACAGCTGTTTTGACAACCTCCAAACACTTGTAATTCCTCATTAAAGCACTATGAATGGCACATGTGAACAATCATGCAGCCTTTGCCACATTTTAGGCAGCTCTCATTCCTCTGAATGATTTAATCAGTGAAGATTTGATTTTTAAAATCCAGCTCCACTGAGTGTCATATATCAACACAGTGGATAGTTTATTAAATCATAATTATGGTTATATAGCCTGACCAAAACTATTTGAAGCTAATATAATTTTTTTTCCTGGCTTTGAATTACTATTATTAAGCAATGATGAGTGCATTTCATAGTATTTCTATGAGTATACTATGAATTTTCATTACCTCTTTGAGAAAGATTTTGCAAATTTATCATCAGGTTTAATACAGGTAGGCTTTAAAAATGTATGTCCTTTAAATGTAGGAAGGGGATTTGGACAGGGTATGGAAGAACCAACATAACTTCTTTTAAACTGCAAAATCCTTGGTGAACTGAGTAACTGAAGGTGTTTTGGCCCACATCTAGTTCATCTTGTGTCAAGGCAATGGCAGAATCAGATCAGACAATGACCTTCTAAAAAATCCCCTATGTCTTCTTATCTACCTGAGATGACTTCTATATGAAGATGGACTTGGTTGCAGAACCCAAAACTTCACAGATTTCACAGTTATTTAATATTAATAGTAATATTAATAATATAAATAACAGCAACAAAAACAAAACAACATGAATAATATTTTGAATTGTGTCTTGATTGACTCCATTTGTACTCACATTTTCATTTAAGTGAGGGCATGCTTAATATTAGACTGTGACTGACCAGCAGGGTATTTATAACTTGCCTAGCTTTAAGCAGCAATTTTGATTTTTGAAATGGGTTCTTCTTTACATTTACTGCAGAGATGTACAAAACCACTGAGATTTTTCACTGAATTCATTACACTCTGGCCATGTCTAAGGTATATGTATAGACTAGATTAGTTTAGCTAAAAATTCAGAAAGATTTCATAGTAGCAAAGATTTTTTGGTATAATGTAGATTCAGGTACTGCAAAAATTGATGACCGTCTTTTTATGGATTGGCACTCTTCTCACCTTAAAATATATATCTCGGAACAGTTACTAAGAAAAGAATGACTGTACTCAAAATTACAGATAGAAATGACATATTTTCCCCGTTAGTGCTGAGGTCCCATACTGCATCAGGTGAGAAGCAGATGCTGATAATATAACATTACTCCATAGGTGTGTGCAGAAAAGTAAACTCAGAAAATCTTAAAGCAAGAGTGCAGGGAAAAGAGAGAAGAATGACCCACCTCACAATTCTCCACTTCAATGCTGTTTTGTAGCTACTAAATGAAAGCAACTGGAGGATATGTGAACAGACACACAGCTGTAAGCCCCACAAAGCTTTAAACAAGCTGCATCAGAGCAACTTAACTTTATTTTGGGAGGTTATGGGATAAGTCAGAACCTGATCTCCATTACAGCTAGATTCCAGAGATATGATCTATTTCAGTGAGGGCTCAGAGTGGCCATATTATTGGAAGTGGGTGAAA
Organism: Acanthisitta chloris; assembly: GCF_000695815.1. NCBI lineage: Eukaryota > Metazoa > Chordata > Aves > Passeriformes > Acanthisittidae > Acanthisitta > Acanthisitta chloris. Next base: position 51,360 of record NW_008670953.1, read on the forward strand.
ATCCACCTGGATTTGGCACTTCAGACATGCCTAATTAGAATTCTTTAAAAGCTGTAATGATTTTTAGAGGACTACAGAAAGACACTAATAGTGTAATGATTCTGTAACATGTTTCTTCCTGGAAACTGCACATGAATTCTCACAAGATTACTGTATCGTTTACATGTTCCATACACCTCTCAAGTTCAGAAAGACAATCCAAGGAAACCCAAGAAATTCTGCATTAAATTGCTGAATTTCTGCTTTGGATAATGATAAAAAAACAACCTATAGATATTAATTATGGGGGATCATTGGTAGCAGAAATTCTGTCTTGCCAGACTGGAATTTGGAAAACGTAATTCAGCTTTTCTTTCCTTTTCCCTGCACCTTCTATGCAATCACAGCTTTTGTTTCTGCCCTGGAGCTTCTATGCAATTGACTTTCTTAGGCAAGACATCTAGATCCAGACCCATCTCACCTATCTTTGCCATCTAGAAAGGGAATTTCTGCTTTAAGCTAGTTACTTAGGCTCTGTCCTTCATACTACAGCTAGAAGGCATTTCACTGCCCTTTCTAGATTCTCTGAGGACTAAATCTCATCTAGCTGTATGTCTTTGATAGTCTGTTCTACATAGCTGCTAATTTTCTCCCAGACTCCTTCCAAGACAAACCCTGAGCATGAATGGAGAGCTTTGCTTCAGGGTCCATTCCATGCAGTATGTATTTGACGACACCAGCAACCTCTGCAATTTCTGTAGAGACATGATTACAGAAGAGCGTAGACTTCTGTCTTAGACAAAATGCCTAACTTTGAGATAGCTGATATTAGACATGATGAATTCTAACACTGTGCCTCTACATGCTTCTCACACTGTCAAATAGGAATAACAATTACCTTTTGTCTTGTCTGTTTCAAATTATTAGCATTTCACTCTGACCTTTAAGCGGTCCTGTGTTGAAAATGTGTGGCTCTGTGTGAACACATTAATACTAATTTTACATATCTTTCATCTGAATCACAGAATCATGGAATAGTTGAGCTTGGAAGGCACCTCTGGAGGTCATCTGGTCCAACTCACCTGTCTGCAGCTGGCTGCCCAGCACTATGACCAGATGGGTTTTGAACAGCAATTCAAGATTCACTGCAATTTTTCTATTACTGGCTAAACACAGTGACTTACTTCATGTTACTTCAGTTACCAAGACATTAGCCGAGAATGTTCATTTTTTGGGGAGTAAAAGAGGATTTTATTTGCTAACGATAGCAAGTAGGTAGTATATCTGAGTACAGATAACATACTTAAAGCCCATGATGACATTGCTTTGCCAGTTCCTTCATTAGTCCTTGAAAGCTCTTCATCTATCACAATTTCCTCCGTATGAGCAGCCTTTTCTTGCTTTGTTGTGCAATGCAGTGGATTAGATTTTCTCTAACAGTTCTTTGAGGGTATTCTCAAAATGACTCAGAGGGGATAAAAGAGCTAGGAGATTTGAGTCAAATATACACTGTAGTTTGCTGATACCCTCCTTCTGAGTGTGCTCACAGCACACTGGCTGCTGGCTCGATTAAATGCAGTACAGACCATTCTCCATAGGTCATTGCAGCACTGGGGCAGGTGTCCAAGTTGCTATGTTAATTAAATGCCACTGATACCTGTACAAAGTTTTGTGCTTCTGGTTACTGAAATGTGTAACACAGGGAAACTTATAGGAATCCTTACGCATTTTATGAGATGAGCAGAAACCTCATTAACAAAGCACTGATTTCTCACGTTTTCACATGAGAGTTGGTGGGTGAGAGATGCATTGAACAACTGGCAGTTTTATTTTAGGAAAAAGATTGCAGTTTTCTCTGTATGGTTCAGCATCAAATGGACATTTGCATATTTTTATTCTGCCAAAACCTGCCAAATCTGGGACTCTGTAGCTACTCGTGTATTTTTCCAAGCGGTTCATGTCTGCAAACACAAAATGAATGCAACATTTCTTCCAGAGAAGTCAAGAAAGCCTGGGATTGAAAAAAGAAAAGTGGCATATCCACACCATTGCCACTTTGCTGCACTCTCAAGATTCAGATTCCAGTTTGGCCGGAGATGAAATTGATATCTCTGTGGGAGGAATGTGGGAATAATGGGCTACGGGCACTGTGAATGAATTATGCACTGCAGACACAGGGGCTCCTCAGCGCATCACTGTCCAAAACTTTATTTTTATGTGACACATATTTAGAAAATTTGAGAAGGACCTTGGAAAGTTGGGACAGCTGGTGAGCGCGTGCGGGGTGCTGGGGGAATGTTGGGGCTCTGCCAGCAGCCTCTGGCCAAGCAGATCTCCAATGTGCCTGGCAGCCCACCGCCCCAGGAGCAGCCCCCTGCTGCCACCAGAGCTGGACAGATGCTATGAAAACACTGGCATTAAGTGCCTTTTACAGGATATTAAAACAGCATCCTAACGGGTAAAAAAAATGAATTGTCACTGACATTATGTCGGCCTGCTTGGAGCCCTCTCTGCTACTTTCCGCAGTCTGGTAACCATTAGGCACAAGAGATCAATATTCTCCTTGGTGCTGGAATTTAAGTAATGATTTCCAATAAAACCTATTTCAGACTGTTCTGGCTAGAGGACAGAGACAAGCCACAAAATATAATGCATCTAAAGCCTTTATTTTCTCCCTTTATTTTCTTGTCTTTTCCTTCCTTCCTTCCTTCCTTCCTTCCTTCCTTCCTTCCTTCCTTCCTTCCTTCCTTCCTTCCTTCCTTCCTTCCTTCCTTCCTTCCTTCCTTCCTTCCTTCCTTCCTTCCTTCCTTCCTTCCTTTTTTTTTTTTTATTAAGACTTGAATAATGGAAGTAAGATCTAGTGATAAGGCACATGCATGCACACAAAAAGGAGGCATTTTGGTCCAGGTCAGTCTGGTTAGCTAATGGCTGTAAACTGACACCCATAGTGAAATAAAAATGTCTCGGTGCAAGTGCACGGCTGTGCAATTGCTACCAACACCCACCCTTGGCAGCCCCAGTGATAGGCGCTGGGGAACTTGCCCTTCCACAACACTTTTTTCACTTTTCTCTGCTTTGCAGCAAACAAGAGGTACATTTCCAAAATGGAATTAAGCAAATACTTCATAACTTTTTCCTGCAGAAAGTCTGATGTCTTTAGACATGGTGAACAGCTCCAGCTCACAGTATCTGTAATTGACACTCCAGGTGCTCAGCACTTCTGAAAATCAGGTTTCTAGTACTATTCCTGGTCTTTTTTTTTTCCTACTTGAAAGCTTGCCTTTTTTTTTTTTTTCCCCTTTCTTCTGGTCTTTGAGAAAGAATCTGAAGGGTGTAAGAAGATGACTGGTACATGAGAAATTCAATTCCTGATCTATTATCTGTCAGTGAAGGAAATAATTTACAGAGGTGAGATAGATAGAGATGTACACATATTTCTTCCACATTGTCATAGTTTTATATTTTGCCTTTGGCCACACTGTACTGCCTGGTTTCTTTTGTGTCCTGCAGTGCAGACTTCAGACAGAGGAAAGACCCTGTCCAAGTGTGCAAAGACTGGGCTACTGTGGTTAAAATGGTTTCCCCTAGATCTCCCTCACAGCTTGCAGTTGTCTGATTTCAATCAGTGGCAGTTCCCTAC
>NW_008670953.1:54999-97638 GCF_000695815.1 Acanthisitta chloris
ATGAGTGTGTCACAGCATGGTGCATGTTCCAGTTAAAAAATAGCCTGCACCACAGCTCTCTCTCCTCAGTCATTGATAAGTATGCCTTTGATATTTTTATTAAAAATGAAAGAAAGCACATTATGATATATGTTGGAAAAAAAAGACAATAAAGCATGGAAAGAACAGGAGTCCTGAAGCCCATTGCAGCCCTGGGGCTGTAGGAACAGCAGGAAGCAGGGAGAGAGTTTGGGGTTATGCAGTTATGATGAAGTTATCACATGGTAAGTTACAGTTCATGTAAGAGTTGAGGATTACAATCTTTATTGCTTTTCACTCTGCACTCCTGCAGTAATAGAAGTTCTCTGGACATCGTGTGAGTCTCCGGTGTTCATCTGCTTCACACTCCTTCCTTCCCCCACAGTGAATAATAATTGGCGTTTGAAAACAGAGCTGCTTAGGGGTGGAGGAGGTTTTGTACATAAACTAAGACAAGCATGTCACGGTTCCTTGCACTCACCTTTGGATCTTCAGGAAGTAACTGCTTCTCTGTTTAAATTAATCTTTTAGATTACAGAACTGTATGCCAGTCTCTCAGACCAATTTTCCTCTGTGTGGCTGAGGTATGTGCTCAGGAGCATCCAGAATTTGCCCAATACAGGGTTGAGTGACCTGTCCCTGCACAGGTGTCCTTACCCAGACTAAAATCACCTTCTGAAAAGACTGAAGCTACAGGGGTCTGCATAATAACTCTGCCTGACAAAGCACTTTTCCATGACAGAGCTCAAAGTACTTTCTAAAAGAAGGTAAGATTATTATTCTTGCTTTATAAATTGAAAACTCCATCACAAGAAGGAAAAAACAATTGTGCAAGGAGGCAAGTGACTTGAAGGACTATAAAACTTCTTTCTATCAAGTGTCAGGGTTGTATTTAGAAGGCACTCTACTTAATAAGTCACCCAGTAATGAGCTTTTACTGTTCATATATTGACTCCGAGGAGATTCAGCAGTTAAAGAGAGATTGCATAAATAGGCTTGAGTCAGTCAGGCTTGAGCCTATTTTTCACATGTGATGTAAAACATTTCATTTCTTGTGCCAGTTGTTCTAATTTGGAAAGAAAGTGAATGGGGAAAGCAGCCAGCTGGGAAATAATCACAATTAAGAAAGGCAATTAAAAACTAACCACTTGTGACATCACTATTTCTTAAGCTCAAATTAATGTCTCACATTGTTACATTGTGTCTTTTCAATCAACGATCTGCAGTGAAATCAATTGAATTTAAAATCACATATTTTTAAGAGCTCTTCTCCATGATATTAACTAAAGTCTATAAATTTGGAAAATTCACTTACAATCACCCATTTGCTTTCTCAAGGAAAACCATTTAATAAAAGCCAAAGGAAATAGTTACAGTTAAATCAGTATAGTTAAAGCAGAATAATTAACTTCAGGATTAAATATTTGCCGTCAACACTATTAATTAATAAAGATTTTTATGGTCTATTTTACTTTACATTGTGTATTTTGTTGATTCATTCTTTTAGTCTGGGGACTAATCAATTTTATTCCTATGCAAATAGCATAGCTTGTGTTATTCTCTCTTCCTCCCCTCTGATAGGCAATGCATCTCAAAAAAGCAAACATATGTAATAAATAATGATTAAATATGAACATTTCTAGCATAGTTTTGATGCTCAAGAGGACCAAGTTCTTTAAAAAGATATAGAAAAAGATATAAAATCATTGCAAATGACACCAAAATTGGAAAATTTGAGTAATGATGAAGACATATAAGTACTGCACAGAAATATGATCCAATTTGTAAGTTGATCTCACCAGTATCAGTGTTAAATGCCACATGAAATGGTGGTCTTCATTCAAAGACCACTCATTAAGAATGAAAAATATGAATTAGTTTTACAGTATGGTTGACAATCCTTAGGCACAAAGTGACTCAGAAAAGGATTTAGTGGTTTTGCTGTACAAACATATGAACAAGAGGTCTGAGGGCAACACAGACACTGAGCCAGCAAATGCTGTCCTGGATGTATATATGGGAGGAAACTATCAGAAAGAAACAAAGGAGTTTTACTACTATGGATTACTGACAATTTGCAAGATTGTTAGTGGTAAATCTCTGTCTGCTTCTGATGTACACATTTAGGTAGGATGTTGGCAGTTTGGAAAATGTTTAAAAAAGAGGTACAAACACACTTTCATTCACAGAAGGAAGCCAAAAAAAAGCATCTTAATTTAGTCACTGGAAAGTGCAGATTAAAAATTGATATAGCAATGGCCTGAGGATACTTCTGTAGAATCTGACATTTTAACATAACAGAAAAGGTCATTATGGATGGAAGCTGGATCTCAGCAAATTCAGATCAGCATTCAAGGACACAGCTCTTTACAATGAAGGATCTAAGCTGCTGAAAAAAACCAATTCAGGCAGCAGCAGAGGATTTCATATTGGGAACACTAGGCAAAATTCTTTGGTCTGTGTTACGAACGTCAGACTACATGACTATTATCATTCTTCCTGTGCTTAAATGCTATCAATCTATGAAACATGGACTTAACTTTTAATCTCATACTAAATCATTTTGCCTTCATTTGACTTCAGTGGAGCTGCTTAACATGGTTGAAGTTAAGTGCGCACTCAAGTGCTTTGCTGAGCAGAGGGTAACTTGCCCTCTTATAACTGACCACATGCCAAAATGTTTTGTTGAAATGATGCCACAAGTCTCTGTATGTCATCAAATATGCAAATGATAAAATCCATCATGTTTGGTTTTTTCATAGTTTTGAGTTCAGAAGCTACTCTTTTGTTACTTTTTTTTTGCCATGTAAATCCTTGCATACTATGCAACAGAGCTACCAAATGGCACTGCCTCTTCCTGGCCTGTTTCCCTGCTCAAGGCACAAGTCTGAATACTACCTGAAACATCAGAAGTCATCCCAGGGACATTAGAGGGTTGTATGGACAGGCCATATGTATGGACAGTGACAACAGAAAGACTCTCACCTGGGAGGCAAGACATTCCTTAGAGAGACAGGATTACCTGTCCTACCTATCTGAACAAAGTATTAACAAAGCTACAGCTTTTATTAGTGTAAACTGTAAGAGACTGAATCAAATAAAATTTATATTATATGCTATGACTGTAAATGACTTTTCCACCAGATATAGTAGATAGCATTTCAGGCACTAAAGTAATATTGTTATAATATGCTCATTCACAGTTTGGTTCTTCAAGGAAATTCTTCAAAACGAATTGAAAAGGTTCAAAATTATATTTAATGTAAGGACTTCCTTACATTAAAGGAAAAGAACACCCTAAATCAGGCATCCTTTTTCAGTATGTGTTGTGTTTTTTCACTTAAGTAGCCATATTTTAATACAGCATTATTTCATTTCAGTCTTGTGAAAAAGAACCCTCACTCTATGTCTTCATTTTTAGAAGACAACAAAACTCACAACTTCTATGATCAATCTTGCTGTGCTTCTTTAGAAGGTAACTCATTTTCTAGAAATACATGGTGGTGAGGTATTTTAGTTAAGTCCTGAATTTCATATTAAAAACAAATTAATCACTGATGAAAAGTTATCAAGTATTTGGTACTGAAAAGACTTACTACAGCACGAAAATGTAATACAGACTCTGAAATACTGCAGGAAGTGCTTATAAAGTTCATTATCACTTTTCATATTTTCAGCAATTTCCAATGCCAAAGAGAATGAATATACTTATATTTTATCTCAATCTTTCACTTTGTTTTACAGTTCCTGCCAGGCAACTTGATCTGTAAGGCTGAACTGTAGGGGCATTCCTAGTAATTTAGATATTCATCTCAGCTACAGCATGCAGTGGTTGATTCCTTGATAGGCTGAATGGCTAATGTGAGTATTTTCAACTTTGATTTACACCTTGCAAGTTGTATTATTTATAGCATTTTTTGCCATAAAATGGCTAGTTAACAGAGTTCAGCAAAAGTTAAAATGACTTAAGCCTAATGCTAGATCATGAATGCTGTACAGTGCTGACTTTTGCTTCTGGAGAGCTAGGTTCCATATTTGCAACACAGACCACAAAGAAGTGCAAGTGAGAATTCATCCCTAGTTAAAGTAACACACAAACATCTCATTAAATCATTCAACACATAATACCAAAAGCTGAAAATATGGCAATGTGCTTGCTTTTTCCAGCTCCTCGCACAACTTTAGCTCTAAAATGGTTTTCTACCACAGGAAGTGATGGCATATTGTGTCTTTGATATCCAAGTCAAACAGATCCCCAAAAAATGTAAGAGCAGGTGATGACAAGAATCAAGTATAGCTCAGTAAACTTTAAGGGCTTCTTTTAAACTAATATCACCTCACTGATCCAACTTTGTAGTACAGCCACACAAGCAACTGGAAGAAGACAAGTTGGACAGTGGAAAACTTCAGAAACTCCTGAAGAGGAAAAGCTTTATGCCAACTTCACTGTTACAGGGAATGTAGTCAGCTCTAACTGTATTAGGATTTTCATTCAACCCCAGGATGACCTTTAATTCCTGTAACAGTCCTGTGCTAGGCTTCACCACAGAGAGGCTGAATGAGTGACACTCTCTTCTGTGCTTTTTCATTCTGAAAGGAGGGAAATGAAGAAAGGAAAGAACACCTTATATGCCAAACCACCTTCCTGGAGACATAAAGTAAGACTCATACAAAGTAAGGCTTTTTCTGTCTTGAATTATTGCATATAATTATGTTCTTTCACCTCAACAATTCATTTCAGATTTGACCATAGAGAAAATTCCATTTTCTTCAATTTTCTTCAATTAATGCTTTTCTTCAATTAATGATAACAATAAAATAATATTTGGAAATGTCTCTTCACTCTAGATTTACAAAGTTGTTATGGAACTAGGCTAAATTATTTGAGTCAAAGAGAGGATTCTGTCCTTAAAAGTACATATGCAAAGAAAGAAAGGCTGGATCTTTGCACAGCCAGTACTTGCCAATGACTTCTTAGACCTAAATTACTTACCTAATCTGATCAATGTGTAATTTCATAGAGGTCTAGTGTGATTAATTACCTGCTGACAGACATAGAGCTGTCTCTTGCAGGATATCCTATAGGTGAGGTGGAAAGGACATGACATTGCATAGGGGATTCCTATTGGGAGGGTGTCAAAATGCATCTACATGAACTTTTTTCCTGACACTAGATCTCTAACAGCTGATTACGTTGTTGCACCTTAGCCTTTTTATGTGCATAACGTAATTCAGCGTTTCTTCTTAGCAGAACATTTCCCTCTGACTCAGTCTTCTTACTGTGGCCTGCAGACCTATCTCAGCACAGAAGGCCTCACAAACTGTCATTTGAGGTATCAGGTCCTTTTTTCCCATGGACGTTCACACTGGTGTTTTTACTCCTTGGGCTATGCATAGTATAAGAATGTAAGAAAGTACAATGACCTTTTTTTTTGAAGGGAATGGTGCTTCTTTGGCATATTTTACACATTACCAAGCTACTGGGCATGCATTCCAAGTAAGTTCGAGTATCAGAGCTACTACATCTAAAGGGCCACATTAAAGAGATCCAAAATCAGCCCAGTCTTTTTATATAAAGCACAGTAAAAGCTCTCAAACTTAACCTAATAAATTACTGTTGTAAAAACAGTTACATGTAATGTGCAGAAGTCTAAGAAAAACTGTTTTAATGGTTATAGAAAAAGAGATTTGCAAATCTGTGAATATAAGTTAATGTTATGCATTTTTCAAGTAAAGGGAAAAAAGGGACTAAAATTTGCCAAAGTAAAATGCAAAATAATGGAGTCTCAGTTTCATTTTCATCCAATTAACTGCCCTGAAAATGCAAAGGCTGTTCTATGGAGTTCTTTGTAAACGCTGGATTAATTTAACTTTGGAAGTCGAGTACTAGGAATCAAGTGCTGTGCCTGCACTTTCCATGAGCAGTGAAGGAGATGAGAACAGACAATGATTGAGCAGAGCTCTCATGTGTAATTAACTGCCTACACAACATTTTGACTATGCTGCAGTCAATGGGGTTTTGGCTATTGACAGAAATGAGGTCAGGATTTCGGTCATGTTTATCTTAAAGAATACTTAGTCAAATTTGAGAGAAAAGGAATTTAAGTGTCAGAAAAAAGTTTTGAAGTATTAAAGGGCAGAGTTTATTTGCAAATCAATATTTAATTCCATTATAGTTTTGTCTGAAAAAATAAAGATTTGTTAAAAAAAATTGTAAAGTGCTGAACTTGCTGCAAACTCCAATTCTTTTCTTCTCAGAATGAATGAATGTAACCTGAAATCAAATAATGAGCTTACCCATGTGAATGTGGTTTGTGAAATCTTTGTGCTTATACAAATGATCATTTATTTAATTTCCTTGTTTGTCATTTAATCCAAAAGTTCTGTTTCAGTTTGACACAAACCGGTGAACTCCTTTTCTTTTTGATGGTCAGGCTTAGAAGCTTATTTTTCACAGAACTTCTTATAACTTATGCATGTAGGTGTATATACACCTAGAAATATATTTTTCAATTTACTGCTAAAAAATGGAAAAAAATTACTCTGAAAGTCAGACATTAGATTAAGACAGAATAACAGATTCAGTAATAAACCATTGAAATAACAATATGAAGGAGGTTAAAAATGAATAGGTATATGACTTAAACCTGAATATGCATGGTAAGTCACAGTCAATAGGTAATCTTCTATGCATAGACACTGTACATATGCCCTTGTAAATGCATCATACCTAAAAGACCAGAGGTGGCTTACCTACCCTTTTTGAAAAGTGACACTTTTCAAAATAGTCTCAATTCAGCCTCTACTTTGTGCTCTAAATATTTCTGTAAGCACTTTTTTTCCTGTATTGTCATTTTTGCACTTGATTTTCAGCCACTTTTTAATAAAATGTAGCATACAGCCTATACGGACATGTTCTACAAATTTGCATGCAGGGCTCAGCACAGAGGCATTCCCGTAGCTGACTGGCGGACTGGCACCCAGGGAGCCATGTAACTATTAAACTGTGTTAGACGTCTGGGTTAGCCATTGCTGTGATTATCCTGTGATCTAGACACCTTCTCACTGTCCAAACATTAAAAAAAGTTTCCATTCTTCTTGGTGCTAGATATATTCTAAATATCTGCACTGCTTATTACCTCCTATCAGAAATTATATTCCAGGGAGCCATGTAACTATTAAACTGTGTTAGACGTCTGGGTTAGCCATTGCTGTGATTATCCTGTGATCTAGACACCTTCTCACTGTCCAAACATTAAAAAAAGTTTCCATTCTTCTTGGTGCTAGATATATTCTAAATATCTGCACTGCTTATTACCTCCTATCAGAAATTATATTATATAAACCAAGCTCATGCATTATTACCTCCTATCAGAAATTATATTATATAAACCAAGCTCATGCAGGCCACCAGTTACAGAAATACTGCACATTGTTATTTTGCTTTTCCTTCTCCAGTGGAAAACAGCTTTAGTCTCTCAAATGTTTCCCAAGCATTGTTCCATCTCCAGAGCAATGGTATACTTTCTGTGAGGAGACCCAAAGTGTCCAGTTTTGTGGAGGAAATGGAACTAGCACCTCATACAGTCTCCAAACACTGGAACTAATTTGGATTTCTCTCCTCATTCATACACTCAGTCTTCTCCCCCCACTCTGCTCCACCTGTTTTCCTTTTCTACTGAAGTCATACAATGAACTGATGACTGAAGATTTTCCTATCCACAATCCTTACAATTTCTTTCCAAGTCAAGGCACAGCATGATAGCTACACTGAACTTTATTTTGATTTTTGGGCCAAATTCAGCATAGTACCACCCTGTACAAGTCACTGAAATCAGTGATATTACACAAAGAGTTACACTGTTACAGACTTTGTTTTTCCAGCTCACTCTGAACACTAATTGCCTAGAAAACTTTGATTTCATTTGTAACATCTGGCAAGTTTAAATTTCTTTTTCCTTATTTTGCTTGCTTGGTGTCTCCACCCGTTGTGCAGTGATGCTTTGCTTCCTTAATAATCTTCAGTGTCATTCAATACCTCCAACCTGTCAGACATCCACGGCTTCATTCATTTCTTTCCCTTATCAGCTCATTCACTTCCCCATACATAATCTAGTGCATCTCACTGCACTCCCACAGCTGGGAATCCTCTTCTGTCATTCCTTGTGCCCAGCTATAAGCTACCTATCCTTAAGGAACTTCTCCAACTCACTGGCCATTCTGAAACCCAAGGCATCTCCTCTATCCCAAGCAGTGATTTCTCAAAACACAATGCTTTCCTCCTGCTGGCTGTAATGACCAAAAACATTTCTGGCTGGTACAACCCTTTGAAGGCACTTAACCCACTTTGTGGGAGAATCCCAGCAGTGCCAGGAAGCCCAGAGTGCCTGGAGTTTCACAAAGAAAATCTGGTGGGGAACTTAGCAGGAGAGTGGTTTGCCCTAAAGGGCATATAATACAGTCTCTAGAGGGGGTGGAAAAAAAACCCAAACCCAACAGCAGTGAAAACAAACAGTGGTGGAGAAGGAAGATAAAAACACAGGAAGGTGACATATCCCAGAGGGTAATGACAGAGTCAGCCTTCCTTGGGCCAAGGTCCTCATTTCTCAACCTGAACTGCAGGTATCAATAAATAAGATTCACTTGCATATGACCAGAGGACATCAAGCCAAACATCTCACAAACCAAGTGCTCTACAGCTGAACTTACATGTGGATGGCAGTGAGCTGGGTCAGTGCCCCACACATTGCTCAGCAGTAAGGTAAGTGCTGAGGATGGGCTGAACACAGTATACACCACATCTGTTATTTGCCAAGGGATGGCTGCTGCATCTGTGGTTTTGCCACCGCCTCCTCAGAGCAAACACGTTCAGTACAATATTTCCCTGAGCAGCAGCTGCAAGAGGATCACTTAAAATTGCATAAAACATTAATCTGAACTCTGAGACAAGTTTGGTACCACACAGTTGGACAAAAGCCAAAGTGTCCAATGTAGTGAAGGGGAAGGGGGGAGGGAAGAAGAGAAAGAAAGGAGAAGAGAAAAGACAGTCCTGTCAGTGGTTTTAAGCTGCCACTTTTTTTTTTTTAATGGAAAAATTGTTACAAATGGGTTCTTCAACATATGTTATTAATTTCATTGTACTGGCTTCTTGCCATTTAAGCATCAGTCCTGGTTTCTTTGCTTTCAGTTTTAACTAGCAAAACTCATGAGGTCATTAACAAAAATGGACACAAACTTTTTTCCTTGCACAGAAATGTTTTGGAGCAACTGACTCTTCTGAAGGCTTTTATTTAATAAAATTTCAGCTTCTTTTTTTTTCTTTTTGCTTCTTTTTTTTTTTCATAGGGAGATGTGCTCCTCAGCAAAATGTGCTGTTTCTACTATAAACAAAGCAACATGCGAAGGACTTCAAACACATTTACTGGTACTGGCAATAGTAACAAAATCAGAAACTCTAAAAAACACTCATAAATGTGAAGTAACATTTCATAAAGCTACACTGCTATTTACTTTGCTCAATAAGTAATACGTGCAAGAGACCAAAGCGATACTGAAAAATAACAATGAAAGAGACTGTGGTTTGATAAAAATATCTACATATGGAAACTTTGATTAAATGTTATTAATGTTTGATTTGGCTTGCAGAGAGCTGCAAATCCACTTGAAGAAAGAATGCCGTTTCATGGATTTCTGTGTAAAGCAGCATCTCCCACATTACCAGAGCCACACGGAGCCCTTAATCCAGTGCACACACTTGCTGTAGGTGTGGGCAGGGAACACAGGCTCATTTGAAGAAAGAAACAGTTTATTTTGCAAGTGGAAACTGACATTATTCACCCCAAGCAGTGGAAACAGATTTGGAGCTGACATGAAAATAGTGGCCTTACTGGTTGCTAAGGGTGCTAGTGCCGCTGTGCTTTTGCACCCAAAATGCCTGCAGCTTCCACACTCTGCCCTCTTCCTGGCCAGCCCATGATGGCCAAGCATGATGTGAGGTCCTCTGCAGCCACTGCTCCCGGTACGCATCTCCAGGACCAGCTGAAGGCTGTGCTTTGTAACCTAATACAGGAGAGGGGAGAAAAGCTCTCTTAAAGGCTTGGTCCCACTCTGCCTGCTGCTTCCCATCTGCCATGTATGCATAGCAAATGTTGGATGGTGGGTGCTGGACAGGACCTGGCAGAAGAAGTCAGCACCAGTGTCCAGCAAACCTTACATATTGTACCTATCTACTTCTTTATACTTGTAAAGAAACTGTCCTTCAGGAAAGGAGAATATAAGTTTCACAACAGCAGGCATAGCCTCTATGGTTTATGAGTACATATGACAAAATAAGCACTAAATAAATTAATAACTGCATCTTCCCATTCAGCAGAGCTACCAATATGCACAAATAACGAGACAGGAGAAAGGCATGTTCTTATTACTTCTATCCTTGTCCTTAATTCCCCTCCTTCTCTCCTGTTGTTTAGTGCATGCTCCTATTACATCATGTCTAAAATTAGATTGCAGGATCAGGCTTTCTTGTGAAATATTTAGCACTACTTCCTTCAGATGAGACCAAGAATTCTACAAGAAAGGCCTTTTTTCTCTCTTTTTATGTCTTAGCCTGATCCTGCTGCTGCCAAATGAACAAATGTCTTTTCCTTGGCTTCCAAGAATCTTGGGCTGGGCCATGCAGCCAAAGACCACAACATGGCATACTTGTTAGATAAAGGAAAACGTATGTGTGCATGTATAAATAGCTGATCTGCCTGCTAGAGAAGATGAAATCATGCTCAGAGATTTCTTTTCTAATTAAAAATTTATGATTCAAGTGGAACCAAAGCCCTTCTCCTGTGACTGCGCAGCCCTGCAAGTTATAGTAGAAAGAGATACAAGAATACATCTTCCTACTCTAAAGATGAAGAGGCCATAGCAGACAGATAAGGATATGCAGATGTAATCCAATATCCAGGGCTCTGTTACACACAGCTATGCAGGCATACACACAAATGTATGCACAGTTTCCAAGGAAGTCACTGGCAGTATAGGCTTAGAAAGTACAGTTTGGCTAGATAAAGGTTACAGATCACTACCTTAACTGTCTGTCTCTTCCAACAAACTACTTTCACAGCTTCTCTGTACTTACATTAAGATGTTTTATTCAGTGGAGAAGGATGAATAAGAAATTAAAACTGCTATTTCAGATGTTTATGCAACTTTGGCTCAAATCCATGTTTTACTCAGTAGGTACTCCGTCCTGTAAATTAAGTACCTGTTCTCCATATGTATTTTTAAATGCAAATTTTCTCCTACCCTCAGATTATTTGTGAGAACAGGTGCTATAAAGTATAAGAGAGTATTTTTAATATATCCTTATCTTTGCATGGTCTGTTTAGTTCCCAGTTGCTTTTCTTTCACCATCAGCAATATTGATGGTCCTGAAGGTCCCCAAAAAGTATGTGGGCTTTAGATCACCTCAGCTGATCATGACAAGGACAGGCCATGTAACTGCTGAAACGAAACAAAAAAAAAGGTGATGCTCTTTTCCTTTTGTTTTGATTGTCTCAAAATGCACCCATGAGAAGACAAACGTTTAGGTAAGGTCCAGATTTTTATTCATTGGTCAAGATTTACCTGATGTAACTTTAAACATATGAAAGCTGTCTGGCTGACACTGTGCCTACATCAGCATTTTGGCTGCAGGCAGCAGCATGGTTTTGAAGTGAATCCTGTGATCATTGCCCCTTACTGCACATTGGTCCAATTTGCAGAGCAGTTTAAGAGGTTTGAAGCTGTATTTCTCTAGGGGGAAGTGATACCAGAAGCTCTACTTCCAAGGTCAAAATGCTTTCTAACCCCTAGCAGAGACATACGGGTGCTAACTGCGAGCCAGCCCAACCACAAGCATGAGCTCAAGCAATCCCCTTAAGCTGCATGAAGTACTGATGCTGGGGGCTGAGCACCAAAACTGCTTTGGTCTCCTGGTCTGCTTCTCTTGCAAGAAGGTATTCAAACACACTTGCTAATGCTGACAGCTCTCAGCTGGACACATCAGGACTCCTTTATGGGCTGTAGAAATGAATAAGAGTCAAACCATCTTCCTTATCTGAGACAGGCATCTCGGGGCAACATAAATGGAAAGTACCATTAAGCAGCTTAGATGTACATGTGAACTGTGATGCCTTGGGTGAAGACAGTCAATCCCTGCCCCACATGTACAATTCTACATATACTTAGCAACAGGTGAGGAACTACCTCCAGACTGTTTGCATGTGGTGCACAGAAGGAATGATTCTGCAGCCCTGTGTGGCAGGGAGGAACATGATCCCCAAGGGAACCTGTGCAGGGTCTCATCCTGGGATCCCATGCACCACTGTGATGCAAGCTTAGGGAAGGACTTGTAGAACTGAATGCAGCTGGGAACAAGAAAGGACTTCCCAGTTCATAGCATTGTAAAGGATCCACCCGTTTCTCACATCTCCTGCTAACTTGACATTTGTAAGCCTCAGAGGAAGTACTGCACTTCTGTCTCCAAGTTTATTATAGCTCTCTACTTTTGTCTCAAAAATAGAAAAAGAAAGAAACATTTTACTGAATTAAGGACATAGAGAATGTATACTTATCAATAGAGCCTATTTCATAGAAGCTATATAAAGCCTATTCTATATAAATATCATCACAACATACAGAATAAAATTCCTCTTTTCTTTGCCCTTTAAAATTAACTGATTTTTTTTTCAAATTGAGAGAAGTAGTTTTATAGTTATGTTTATCCTATAATTAGTTATGTTCTGTTTGAGAACAACATTATCCATTTTCTGGAGCTTTAAGAACTCACCATGGCTGTTGCCAAATATGTAAATGTTGCAGCAATTGTACTTTCATTGCCCATGAAAAATGGACTTGTAAGGTTTAAATAGATGCAGTTCTTTGGTGCTGAAAGCATTTTTTTTAATCCAGGAAAAGATTTCTTGTTATCCCTTACTGTAGTTGAGGTTAATACACACTTGAAACATTAAAGTTTAATAGAAAAAGTTAGGATGTATTCGATTGTTTTATCAAAACATTCCTTTTCTGGTCTCAGAAGAAGACTGAAAGCAACCAGAAACACCCCAATGATTTTGTCATATATCAAAGACATATTAGATAACATATTTCACAAAGAAAATCTATTTGTCACATATGCTTGACTAATCTATTAAACAGGCATGACTTCAAAGGATATATAGGTGCAATAACACATTCACACAGAACAAATGGCAGGACTGGGATGTAACACTTTCAAATTTAAAGAAAGTGGCATGAACATATGTTGCAAAAAGAAAAAGTATTTATGTATATGGCAAAAGGCAAAGTCAAATGAAATTTTATTCTGTCTGCCCATAGCTACATACTGGTTCTAGCTATAAATTTTTTAATAGATATGCTGCTCTGTCAAGATCAAAAGTTTCTGAGGAACATGGTGATTTTAAAAACATTTTGTTTCCAAAGTGAATGACAAGATGCATGTGTTTTTGAGTTTTGCCACAAAAATACATCTTTGATTTTACACTTTGTATATTGGAATATAAAGATTAATATCCAAAATAAAAGGAACTGGATCCAAGGAAATGTCATTCCCATTCATGGCAAGGAATGGTTGAAGAGTGATCTAGCTGGTTTCAAACTCCACTGATGTTCAGACTTGCTAGAATTCTTTTTATTCCTCCTGCTTCTGCAGACATCCCTGTTTTTAAGGTCTGCTGGAAAACTTTCATTGGGATAGGGTGCTATAAATGGCAGCCTCATTTCAATGCTGAGAGGCTGATGCTTATCCCTGGTGAAAATACCATGGTCCATCCTGCCAGAGTTTGAACATACAGCTTTTGGACAGGAGCTTGACCACATCAATGTGCCTAAATGCCCCAACTACTGTGCTTGAAATCTTAGGACATCAGCTTAGTTTACTAGGCACAGCATCTCTGGGTACTTTTATTTCACTGCTGGTTTATCGCAGGGTATTGTCCTGCACAGTTCTCCTGTACACACATTTAATGGGTGTTTATTGTTTGTAGCAAGCAAATAAACAATACACTCTCTTAGAATTAGGAAACTGAAATGTAATACATATAAACCAATGAAGGAAATCCTACAATATGACAATGATTAACCACAGCAGCAGCAAAGTAAAGCTGTTTGTATGTATTGGAATTTTTAAAAAAAAATCTTAAACTCTTCCAACAATCTTTTTCATAGGTTAGGAACCAAAACTATTAAATATACCATGAGTTAAATAGGGCCAATCATCAACAACCAAGCAGATTTAATTTGCATTTCATCTGCATGAATCGATTATAAGTCGACTGCTCAGCATATGTGTGCACTCCTGAGGCCCTTCAGCGGACTGTGCCACTGGTTTTGCCTGGAATGCTGTGGTTTTGCAGTCCAGATGTATACGCTGGTGGTGGTTTGGCTTTGGCCTTTTTTTTAAAATGAATGGGGCTCATGGAAAGCAGAATAAATATCATGACTTTGCATGTAAAAACATGAGTGGGATATTCTAAATTAGGGTAAGATCATTAAAATAAGAACGACTTTTCTACCTCAAGTTCTTTTAATTGACTACCTGAATATTTTCTATCTGAAAAAGATTTATCAGCAATTGATTGCTCGAAAGTTACTATAGTGCAGCATAAAATAATGCCAAAATCAGGATGGAATACATTATACAGAATTTTATTGTCAGCTGGATGTCACAGAATAGAAGAAACTGAATAATGAATGGGCACGGGTTAATATGATGAACATTTTTATTTCAGAGCATTTCAACCTTCAAAACTTTTCCACTTGTTCCCAGCTGTAGGCAGATCAGTAATTCTGACTTAGCTGCAACCTTGGCTATGTGCAAACCTGTAGATATGTCATGGAAGGTTGTAAAAGTGTTTTCTCCTCCTACGACTGTTGACACTGCTCTGCTTTCTGGTTGTGGTCAGCCCTGCCTTTGCAGATCAGAGATTTTCAAAGGATATTAGTCATGACACTTCCAGGTCTTGCCAGAGGCAGAAAGTTCTGGGAAACTCAAGACGTGTTGTTAAGCACTCTCCAGCTCTGCTTAACACACCTCAGGTGTGTGGATAGTCACCACACTTTTGACTGAGCTTCAGAGTATCTTCAGGTTTGCCTGGCACAGCTCTGGCTATTGCAGACCCCAGTTAGCATGATAGCAGAAGTCCAGGGGAACAGCACAGCAACTCCACACACCAGACAGTGGTATGGAGATAAGATGTAGTCTCTGCTGTGCAGAGCTCTTTCCATTAGCAACTTGAAAATCTCACATTTCTTCTTACTATCTGCACTGATTTTCAAAGTCTTTTTGAACAGAATTTGTATACATGTCTTTCATAAAATAGAAACTACAGCACTCCTGTGTTCTCAGGTGCATTCCTCAGAACGTACATTCTCTGTCCTTTGTATCTCTCAAGTGCCTGCTGACGCCACGGGCTGTCTCACATGTGCTCTATCCCTATATGCTCAGTTTTCTTGCCAACATCTGCCACTGGTCTCCTTACTCTTCCCTAGTAGGCAAAATTAAGAGCAGCAGAGGGTTGGATTGTCTTGGGGAATCACAAAGCTGGAACTCTTCAGCAGCTTGATTCCACTGGGGATCCCTCAGCTCCGAGTCTATGAGTGATCCAGATGGGGTGTTCCACAGGGCACAGAGGAAACTGCAGTGGGACAAGTTTCCTTGTCAGGGATGGGCAGTCACTCCTGCAGAAAAAGCAGCTATGTGAAGTAGAAAATAGCTATCCCTGCTTATAATATACTGAGGGATTTTCCATGTGTTTAATGGTGGGGCATCACTACTGCTGGGTATAACACATTTGTGATAAAGCAATTTACCTTACAAGGCAGCACAAATTTGCTTGGGTGACCTAATCAGTCTTTCTTCAGTATTTTGTTTTCAATGCATTTGACTTTTAAGACATTGAAACTGCATAATAAGTGAGACTGTCCTGGTGCCAGTTGTATATGTTATCAAGCACTGCAGGGTTGTTGCTCAAAGAACCTTTGAAAGAAAAATTTAAATTTTCATATGGGACAATAGATTAGATAAATTACTTTTTTTTACTTTTTTTTAAGTTTAAATGACTGAAATATTTATGGAACTTAGATATATTCAGAACAAAATTGATAAAGCAGCAGTCTTCAATCAGAGCTTTGATCTTGAAGAACATACATTGGTTTCACAAAGTTTCAGACAGATAACATAGGAATAAACCCACATATATACAGATAAACACACATATATAAATGTATATGGATATATATGTATCATCATATAAGTTCCTACATAAGAAATATATAGAACTGTAAATCAGCCAGAGGAGAATAAGGAAAGTATGATTGCAAATGTTTCTTATGGTAAATGGGTTTTGCATCTTCCTGCTCTTGCTGACATTTTGCTGCAGTGGGACTTACTGAGTTTATATTTAATGCTAACATCACCAGGCTCCCATTCAGGAGAATATCTGCACTGCGTATCTTTACTAATGAGTGACAAAGTTGTTAACTAATAAGTTTTGTTGCAACATGAGCATGCAGAGAATCAGATACAGTCAGGAAGTTTTGTAACAAATTTTAAAAATGCAATTCCCATCAGCCTGATTAAGTTATTCTGTAAAATGGGCAGCCTACCCACTTCCTGACAGTACTATCTGGTGTTCACAAAGATCTTTTGCAGTTGGTTTCTGAAGGCTGGAGTAGTGACTATAAACAAGCTTTCCCTCCTTTTGGGGGTTCATTGCTCTCATGCAGCTGTTGTTTTAGCCTCCTGTACAAATAGGTTTAAAAAATAGGCACTTCCTTACATATAACTGTTCACAGCATCTGGAATGACAGGGTGGGCACATTACAGTAAATGGTGTTTGGAAAGAAATGTTTTGAAAACAAAGAAAGCCACATAGGAAAACACTGACAAAACCATACAAAACCATACAAAAATGTGGTTTATCTATTTTGACTATTTGCTTTCTTTATGTTTTTGGATGTTTTCACAGAATGCATGTGGCCTTCACTTCCAGGCACACAGTATGTAATTTCAGGATTCTCCAAATGGGGAGAGTAGTCTGAAAAACTGTGCATATAATTAGATATGGAATACTTTTAACAGCTGGAGGGATTTCACACTTACAGCCTAATTTACAAAACTTCAGGCTTGGCACTGTTTCAACACTAGCACTGGAAATAATAATTTCCCTGGCAGTTTTTTGGCTCCTGAAATTATTTATGTCTATACATCTATCATTTTAAAATCACACACACAAAAAAAAATACTTCTACCTGGTTAGTGATAAATGAACTACCTTAGAAGCAGTGTCAGAAAGAAGTCAGGAAAAAAGTAATGCCATGCAGGGCCCATACTTAAAAATTACAGCTAATTTCTCTCCATTTATGAAAGGTCTTGTGGAAGATTCCTATGTTACTGAAAGTGTTTCAGACTTTTTTTCTGATACTATAATGGAGTCAATTTGTATGAGATTTGCAAAGAAAAAAATATTATCAAGTAGCCAGCACATCAAATACAGTAGTTATGAAAGTAGATTTATCAAATAGTTGAATTGGATACCATTTCTGAGATGAGATATAATAGTAATAAGAACAATAACCACACAAGGAACATGTGATTATACCTATCATTTCAATGTCTTTTATTGACCTTGTTTTATTGGCAGAATAAAGTCTCCACAGGATCTGAAATATCTTGTAAATTGCAATCCCAGCCATTCTTGTTCTTACAGCTCCTGAGCATGACTTCCTTTCATTTTTGAGGTTACAAAAACTAAAAATGGGACCTTATCAGAGCATGTTAGATAGCAGAGTGTTCCTCTCAAAGTGAGTGTTATAGCCCTCACTGAAATCTTACTGAATTGGAGTAATGATTGTGTTGCATCCCACAACTGTTAAGTCTGTATTAGAAGAAAAATCTACATTTATTTTTGGTTAGTCTGTAGATTACTAATACTGATTAAGAAAAATTAAACTAAGTCAATTGCTTTGAGATGACACCCAAACAGTGATTTTTGAAACATGTGCTATTCCTGGAAAGATATACCATGTAAGGTCCTGACATAGTTATGCTTGCAGTCCATGCAAGTAAGTCCAAAAGTATTTTTTGCATAGAGATACAAATATATTCTCTGCTTACAGCTGGTGAAAGGAGAAGATGTTCACATCCTTATCCTAAGGTTTGCACAATAGGTTCGTGGCTGCAGACCTTTAGGTTACAGAGCTAGTCTCCTCTTGAAGGCTGTGAAAGAGGTACTTGAAAAGAGGGACTTTTTGTACTGTTTAACCTCCTGCAAGTACACAGGCACAAGATTGGTCTTGTGGAAAAAAAGTGTCTGACTGCATGGATTAATGCATTTACAGTGATTATTTTTTACATTTTAAAATTTTTTCTTTACTTAATTTCCCACCTGCCTTACACCTCGGGTAACTCACACACTGCCTGCTGTTTGGAGGAAGAGAGGCTCACTTGCTCCATCCATTAGGCTCTAGCCTGGAGCCTGTGGGATTCAGGCCCTTACCAAACATGCCAACAACAGGCATGGACTTGGTGATTCACACAACGAACCAGCATTGCTCAAGGTCATATAATGTCACACACCAAGTAACCATTCCGTACTGAAACCTCTGGCTTCACAAACCTAGGTGGGTTTCACATTGGCAATAAGGTGCTGAGAGGACTGAAATGCCTTCAGCAGTGCCCAAGGATGCACATTGCCTAGACTTTTTATCCTTTCAGAGAATGCTGATGTTTCCTTAAACTTTCAGCCATCATGATATTTCATTAAGCTATTGCATTATGAAAAAAATATTTTTTTCCCCTGAAGACACATACATACTTCTGCTTCTGCTTCTCCTCCCACTCCATCTCTTCGGAAAAGGCTTTCAAATTTTGCAAAACTAAATGCCATAATAAAAAAAAAATAAAACAACACCAAACTATTCCAATACTTTCCTTTGTACTGCCAAAACATCTGTCTCTACCATTAATCACCACGAGGGCTGACCATAAATTCCAGTTAATTACAGCAACAAAAATGGGCTGCAAGCCTTCAATAATCCCTCAACTAGACAGGAAGGAAGACATAAGGACAAATTCTTCAATGATCCATGAGTTTAACATATAGCATGTAAGTTAAGATTCGCATCTTAATACTGTGGCATGTTTCAAAACTAGAAAACTATTTGGGTAGTCTGAAGAGAGTTGTCTTTGAATGCATACTGATAGCAGGGCAGTTTTATTGCTAGAGAACAGCTACTGCAAAAAAATCTCTAAAGGGTTATTTGGGTATGAGAATTTCATATGTTCATACCCAGTTCTGCAAAAATAGAAGAAAAAAATAATGAAGGCATATGTTTATGAGTCCCTGCCTGTCACATTTGGATTATTGAACTATTCATGCATCTGATCCAAAGTCCTCTAAGTCCACCAGTCTCTCCCCAGCATCTGGGTCACATCACTTTTGTAAAACAAGACATACAGATAAATCTTTACCACTTTGTGTCATAAATAGGTACACTTCCTACTCCACCCCATATCTTACAGCTTTAAGCTCTTTCCATGGGCCTTTCCAGAGGTCATCTTCAAAAGACAATTCTATCAGCTCCAATAAGGCTGAAAAAGAGCCTCCAAGGGCTGTAATCCTGCTATGCCACCTTGAAGTCAGGGGTCCCCTCACCTGTGTCCCTTTTAGCATCTGCCAGCTCCAGGTACTCGCCCCAACCATGCCCCTGTGTGCTCGGCATGGAAAATCAGGCCAACCTCTCTGCTCTCCCACTCCT
The DNA here is from genome assembly GCF_000695815.1 of Acanthisitta chloris. Classification (NCBI taxonomy): domain Eukaryota; kingdom Metazoa; phylum Chordata; class Aves; order Passeriformes; family Acanthisittidae; genus Acanthisitta; species Acanthisitta chloris. Next base: position 74,827 of record NW_008670953.1, read on the forward strand.
TGGCATGGACAATCTTGGTTTTATTTTAGCACCTGTGAGAAGGGAGGTGAAATTCAAGGATGTCAGCTGGCAATTGTCTCCACTAAGGAGGCAACATCAGGAGCTGGTGAGATCAAATGCTGGGAGAAACTATGTTTCTAATGTTAAGAAACACCTGTCTGGTATTACTGTACCTGCTGGACTTCTCCCAACAAGATAATTGAACACCTAAACCTGGCAAAACAACCTCCTAAGCCCTATCACTGTATGCATTACATAGTCTGAACCTGTCCAAAACCTGTGCTGGAGGCATAGCAAACTCCAGACATGGGCTCTTGTGTCAAGGAAAGCTGGCAGTTCCTGTCCCTTCCTGTGAGCTGGACCCAGCAGGAAGTTCACCAGCAGGCACAAGGCTGTCGGGGCACAGCTGCCACCCTGCTGGCCACAGCAGCTATGAGGCAGAGGCATGAGGCCAGGGAGGTGCCTGGCACCAGTCACTGGAAGGGCTGGTCCCTTTGTTTGCGTGCATTATGGTCTGAGCTGGCTATAGTGCCAAAACAATGGAAATATCACAGACACACTCCAATTCCTTGGAGAAACTCTGTGGAATTACTTAAAACACATTGTTTTGCAGGGTCAGGGTCTGACTTGGTATAAAGAGGTCACTTTCTTGACCTGGCTGCAGTCCCTGTGCTAACACAGTGCTGTTAAATATGCTGCCCTCCTGCTTTTACCTCGTTGTGCAGACAAGCCCTGATTTGGTTATATAAATAATACTGGCCCATTGGAAGCAATCCAGCCATTAAACCTCTTGATTCAGAGTTTAAGCCTGAGATCAGGATGAGACCTAATACTTGTGGAGCTAAGATTATCCCACATCTGCCAACCGTAGTACACCAGCATCTGCTGAGCACCTGGCAAGGGTCATGATCAGACTCAACCCACAGATCCAGTACAACAATTCCTATACTCCCTTCTCTTACTCAAGTGGCAGGACATCATCAGATATGCATTTCTAAGACATATTGCCCCCTAATTGGGTAGCATGCACGGCAGCCCCAGCTGAAGACAGTAAGTTAGCAAAAGTAAAGTGTGCCTGGCTCCTGCAGCCCACATGCGAGACTGGGGTTGCTGGAAGTGCTAAGCCTTGGTCTGAGCTGTGGTCCACAACTATGGGTGCCTGGGCAAGGGTGTCTGCACAGAGTGTAAAAAGCCTTTTGCATTTGCCTGGTGTGCAGTCGTTATCTCTGGAAAATGGCATGAATAGGCAGCTGCAGAAGTTGAAGCTAGTAAAGGGTGTAGGTTAAGATCCAAGGGGAAAACTCCCATTCTTTCACCAGATCCCAGTCTTTACCCATTATCTCCATACTGCCTGTCCCACTCTAATGAATGCTGTGTTAGCCCTTCCTCCTTCAGCTGCACACAGGAGTGGTGCAGTAGTCCCATGGCGAAATATTGATTAACGCAGAACCATTGTCTTTCATCTCCCCAAGCACACTGACCATTTTGGTTTCATATGTGCATGCAATCTTCTGTTTCTTTCTGCAGGTTTAAGGCCACAAGAACTAGCTCCCCTTCATCTGCTGTATAGCAAGCTGCAGCTATTGTAATAAAGTAGCTGTGATCTTCAGCAAATGCAACAGAACATTGCCTTGAGATCAATTTCCTTTTATTATAAAGTCTTGACTATGCCTCAGCATTTATGAAGTGGTGGGAGGCCATTATCCATTGAAATTATCTCTTTCATATACTATACCATAAAAATATGGCCCTCTCTATGCAGTGTTATAAAGGTATTTGTCTGATTGACTGACTTTAACCACCCAAGAAGAGTAATAAGTTCAGTAATCCTCTGGAAATGTGTAGCCTGGAGTGTGTTATTGCAGCTAGTACACAGTGCACTCTACCAAAGCAAATCACAAAACCAATTAGATTTATGCATTTACAATCCTTGATTGATACAGCCTTGACATAAATCACAGAATTAGAAAAATACACTACTGGATAAGCAAACCACATTGTAGTAGTGTGGCTTGCAATGTTATTTTGCTGAGATATTTATGATACCAACACAATTGATGAGTCTTAAACAAGTTACTCTTGTTACAGAGTGATACAAGTAGATCTAAATTTTCAGTGTGTGCAAAACAAATGCAGCCAGATTATAACTTGCAAAGATATCTCAGGACAGATTCTTGGACTGTTGTCTGAGATTGGCCAGCCCAGTGGCCTCTGATATTTAACTTGAAGAAAAAACTGTTACCAGTGTGCCATAGGTGTATTCTGGTGCCAGTAAAGGAGGGATAGAGAAAAAGGTCCCCTTCAAGTGTATAGCTTCACAAAAATGCTATAAGATGTGAAATGTCCTAGCAGACTCCACAGTATGTAACCAGACTCATTTGAAGTTTGGCCATGGTCCACATCACTGCGTGGTCAACTTGGCATCTGGGACATTGTTCATCAGGGAGCATTTCTGCACAGTATTATGTCAGTTCTCCTTCACACTGCAGCTACTGTTGCCCACACTGCAGTATCTTTATTGTATATCTACAGAAGTGAGCAATCAGCAAGAGTGCAGACTGAAGGCCTTTCTGGACCCAAAATTAAATATAATGATGGCAAACTGCAGGGGGTAAATTTTAATTAAGGCCATCATTACTAGGAAGCAAACATTAACAAATATACTCACTCAATTGAGTAGATATCTTCCAAAATAATACTACTGCTCTTATCGTTCATGTCAACCCAAGCAGCATCTTTTTGAATCAAAGTTTTACAGGAGGGAAAAAAATAATTGCTAGAAGAAGATATCAGAATAAAAATCACAAGTGTATATTTGGAAATTGGTAAGTTACTTGGGTGAATAAGCAGGATATGAGGCTAGTCCATCTGTAGCCACATCATCTAGTTCATACATAGCCCTTAAAACTGTCCAGATTATTTTCAGTTCCCAACAAACACCTCCTGTATTTAAGATCAGTCACAGCTTTTGACTCCTGGTTTTGAGAGCAAATAAATGGTTGTCTGCATTGAGGGTGAATTAGACAGGGACTATATGAGATAAGAGATTGGCTGTGTTTCCACTGTTGTGGACTTCAGCCAAAGAAGGAAAGATTATCACTACTAATACAGCATGGGACTTTGAGATGGTCTGTCAGCTGGAGAAGAAGAAATTGTAATCCAAACCTAAAATGCTAAAGGGAGGTAACTAACATGGCCTGATTCTGACAGTGCCTAAGCAGGGGTTCTGCTGGAGACAGCCTTTTTAAGCCTATGCTAAACTTTTCTTTGCCCACAATTTATGCTTCAGCAGCAGCAGGAAATGAATATTTGAAATTTGGCCTGCAGTTTGAAGTAAACAATGCACTTTCCTCCCTTTTTTTGCTTCTGCCATAGTACAGAATCCCAGGGAAGGGGAATAATTCTACCAGTAATATTTATTACTGAGTCAAATTTCTTGGTATTTGTACACTTTGAGCCAGGCCCACATCCAGCATAAATCAACATAGTTCCCTCAGAGTTGCAGTGCTTTGTTCTGCTGCTGATCCAGTTCAACAAGAACAGGAGAAGAATAAAAATAGACACTCCTGATGTCCAGGAATATAAAAAAAATAGAGCAAAAAGGGCTGGGCAAAAAGAAAGTGTTGCTTATGAAGTTTGCGTATTTTCTTGTTTGTTACAGTAGAATCTGCAGGTCAGATTTGAGTAGTGGAGAAGCTACTACATGGGATCGATTAATCTATTGCTATATTTCAGAGAATAGTTTATCAATGGGTTTATTTAGAAAACAGTCTGACAACTGTTTCATATTTCATTCATTCCACTGAATCTGCACAGAAGAGAAAGTCTGCAGCCCTGTTACTTTTAGTCTCTTGGTTTTACTACCCTGGTTAGGAAGCTGATGACTTTAATGTGTCAGTGTTATTAAAAGTGAGAACCCAGTTATTGCTAAAGAAGATGCTCTTAATATGATTTGATAGTCTCAGCATATTTATCTCTGGACAACTTTATTATGTGAAAATGGTCTGCCTTGTAATAGGTGTAGGTAGCCAAACTGTGCGTGGAGAAGATGCTCTACATGGTGCCTGAAGACCAGCAAACAGCTGATAGAGATGCTCTCTTTTCATCCTCTACACACAGATGAGCCTGAGACTGTTTTAAGAGAGCAGTTCAGACCAGGATGGATCAGCCATTTCCCATAAGAGTCAGAAAGATCCTCCAAAACAGTTTTTATCTCCTTTTTTTATAGAGATGCTTGGCCTGGCCACTTTTGACAGGTTCCATTTGCAGAGCATTTTTATCTAACACAGAGTGACTTCAGCTGTCTCAGCAGTATTGCCTCAGGAATTGTGAAGGAGTTTCTAAATTTTGTGGAGACTTAGGCTATGAGTCCCTCAGAAACATGGGCTCTGGCAGTTTTCCAAAGAGCTATAAACATATCACGTATCTGGCTGCACAATCAGTGGTTTTCACAGCTCAGACTGGGTATGGAGGACTGGATCTTGTGATCAGGGACATCATGGGCTCTGAGCTGGTCCATATAGTGCAGCAGTGGCCTGGCTGGGGTGTTTAGCATCCCATGGACCCAAGGCAGGGTGGGAGCACTCTCCATTCTAAAGAACATGTGTGAAGCTAAGCAAGGATGTTGTGCTGGTTGTCACCACACTGATATTCTTCAGAGCCATTGCCCAAGCATTGTGCTAGAAATAAACCTCGTGTGCATAATCTGCTACAAAGTCCTATTTTGTCCACCACTAGTATATTGAAATGTTTTCTCTGAGCCTTTGATGGGAAATATTTGCCATTTTGCTCATCATCTCTGAGTCAACATGAGAGCAGTGGTCAGGTGTGCCTTAGACCAGGTTGTTAGAGTTTACTGGTTCTCTCAGAACTTGAAGAGATACTGTTATTGTACACTCATGACAGGTATCTCTACAAATACCTTGCTAGATCTATAAAATAATGAGTTCCCATTTACCTGTTCATGTAAAGTAAAGAGCACAGATAATAACATATTGCAATCAGTTCTCAGGATTTGGCTACCAACTGCAGATACTTGGGGGGAAAAAAAGTAAATAAATTAAACAACTGATCCTGAGGACATAAACATTCATTGAGGGGCACTGCAGTGACCAGATGTAGACACTTCACTGCTAGAGGAAGAATAAATTTCAGATAGGCTTTTATTACACAGGAGGCAAATGGCTTTGCTTTCTCTGTTTAACACAAATACGCAAAGCTCGCCTTTGAACCGCAATGCTACCACTCTCTTGGCAGCAATATTAAAGAGGTCCCCTTGTTTTGTTGGATATTAATACCAGGCTTCACTCTGAAATGTGATTTTAAAAATAGAAAGAAAGTTAATTGTTGCTGGGAAATTTTAATTGAGGCTGATTAAAGGAAGCAACAAAATATATTGACTACTAAACCTCACTTCTTGTTTTAAGTGTGACCTGTAATGGACTCTCCCAAAATCGTTACATGTCTCTCTAATCATTCCAGGTTTTTCATTTGAAATTCATTAAATGTTTGTGTGTCTGATTTTTGGGGGGTTTTCTGGAAAGTTTTATAGTCACAGCTGCACTAGTTCTGGATAGGTTTATAGTGCCCTGCCCATCAACTGGCCCACATGTCCAGTCCAGTTTGTTTGATACCCTACCTTTCACAAGCATTCAGCAGTTCTGGAGGTGTTCTTATAAAGCTGCCAGTAAATGTACCAGCTGGACTCATTTATGTACATGAGCAGCCTCATTCCGGCTGCCTCACAAAGAGCCAGTGGCAGTAAATCTGTGGTCAGTCCATATATGTACTTTAAAATATTTTTTTACACTTCTGAAAAGAAAATAATAAAGTATTGCTAAGCTTTCTAGTAAGTTATATGTGGTCTTCAGAAGAACTTGCATGCTCCATAGTGAAAAAACAATCTTCTGAGGGTCCCTTTTTCTTTGCAGTAAATTCTTTATGCTGTGCAATTAAAGCTGTTAGAAAAGTCTGCTCTCTTAGAAGCACACTGGTGGATGGCATTTTTGTAGAAATTCATGTGAACAAATTGCTCATTATTTCCTTTTGTGACTGTTGCAGGTGCAACATGAATAAAGGACTTCTTGAAGGCTGCAAACACCTTCTTCGTATTGCCCAGGGAGGTTTAGTGGTAAACAGGGCTGGTTTAAAAGGTTCAGATGAGTGGCAGAATGAGAAGGTGCAGACAAGCCACCATGCAACCTAAATTTCAATAAAGAACAGCACAGGTGAAAGAACTTCCAAAGAAAAGAAAAAAAAAAGAAATAATAACAAGAATTGTTTTTTTCATCATCTCCAGATTTACTATGAAAGACATTCTCAGTGTAATGAGAGAGAATGTCAAGAAAGGGAACTGCTTCTCTCTGCCCACCTGCCAGCATCATGCTACTCAGAAAAGACTCTTACCTCTCTTTTCCCATCCTTTTTCTAGATCTACTCACAGCTCTCATGTGCTGTGTGTGAATGTCTCAGTGCTGACATCAGTTACTGCAAGGTTTTATTAATGCTTACCAGTAGAGATTCCAGTCAGTCCTTTCTGAGAGGCTTCAGGCTATGAGGGAATTTACCTCAGCACTTCTAGTAAGAGGAAGGTCCCTATGATTTCTACTTCTTTAGGTTAATAAGAGCTTTCAGCCAACTACATGTTATTGCTACAACTCACTGAGATTTTTTGCCAAAGCTAATTTTCCAAATAATTCTTTGATAGCATGTCTACTGAACACAATTTATAGCTTCCAGGAAACAATGGACTTTCCTGCTTTGCATTTTACCACAAAAATACTTTACAGCTTGTATGTATCCTCTATTACCTTACAGACTTTCTAGTTCCCTATGGCTTTTCCTACGATAGGAAATTGGGTTCAAGCTTCAGTGAAGAATATAGTTGGCATCTTACTAGGACAGCTATTGTGGCTGTCCTTTTCCAGTCATAGTACTGTTGCAATAAGATGATACTAATAAACATTATTAGTATCTGTGCTCTATTGCAGTTCTAAGACACTTTTCCTTTCAGGTAGTGCACCTTGTCTTCTTCCTTCCTAGCCTAGAACTTGTTTTGATGGCCACCACCAATTAAGAATAAAATTGTTACAACCCCTATGTGGTACATGGCAAAATATAAGAAGCATTAATTAATGAAACTCATAATTTCCTAAAGCAATCTAATACTTACTTTGGTTTGGGGATGTATTTTTGACTTTGTAAAAATCCAAGCACCTCTCCTGTGTTCCGGAAGCCCTTTCCAATGCTTCAAATTTCATAGCAATTACCAGTTGCAGGGAACAGTCAAAATACAGTGCTGTTGACCCATACAATCATAAGTATGTCCTAACCTCACAGCTTGTAAGTCACAGAAGTTCATGCTGTAGGAGCCTTGGAGCCAAGTTGATCTGAGGGCATGGTGGTAACCAGTTATGCTGCCAGCAAGGTGATCTGAGTCAGTGGGTAAGGTCAAGCCTACGAACACTCAAAGCATCTGTGTAGATGTTTATATCTCATGGGAAATCCAGTCATCAGTTGCCTTCTGTTCATCACTTGCATATCCAGAGGCAAAGCTTTTTCCCCAGCTTTCCAAAGGAAAGCAAACCAAATTCTTTTCAATTTTTTTAAATAATACCAATATCAGTTTAAATTCTTGTTACCTGGTCCCTTCATTAAAAGGTAGCAGAGGTGACAGTGGGTTGTTTTCCTGTGTCAATGTTTTGTTTCCTCCCAGTATGAGAAATGACTTGGCAACTGGTTTCATAGCATGGAGAATTCACAGCTTACACATTGCACTCAGATTGTGCCCTAACAGTTCAAAACCACTTCCAACATTACTCCTCTCCTATGATTATTTACTGCAGATAAAATCAATAGGTTCTCATTCTGTCTTGCTTTCTTAAACCAAGCTAGTTGATTTTAACATTGACCTCCTTTTATTTATCTTTGTGCCAATTTGAAAAGATTTAACCTGATCTAAATGTTTCCTGTTTTCTTACTAGTGCCATGTTGTTTGTGGGTTAGATAGATTATTGTAGAGAAATGCAATACAAACTTTATGTGTATGATATTAAGGGGGCTGTGTCTAGACAGAGGTTGGGTGCCTCTAGACTTGTGTCTACTACAGGGATTGATAGAAAAAATGAAATCTCTTAGTAAAGCCTTCCTAGAAAACCACATAATGATAAGCATTAATGGTTTTATTTATGGCCTTAATATTTTAAGCATAACATAGTTGTGTCAGCCATTTAGAATAGCAAATGAGTCAGGGCCTGATGCATGACTCCTACAAGCAAAGACTTGTTGGTGTTTTGGGAAGAGGAGGTGATCCTCTTTTTAAAAGAATATCTCTTAATCTGCCTATGTTGTTATCAGAAAGGTCATCAACTGTGACTAGTAATGATATCTTATTCTTAGTTTAAATTCAAATTTTAAATGCTTACGTGATGTGCAGATTAGCTGCTGAAGACCAGCCAGGAGTGGCAGGTGAACATGGCAGGGGATGTTAGAAGTGACTGAATTTTGAAAATGGAATGGCTTTCTTAAAATAGATAACAACATGAGTCATTAAGAGATTTAGAGGAAGCTCTAACTCCTACTGTTATACAGTGAGGTAGAAACCTCTGTAGGGTCCCAAGGCTGAATTCAGAAAACAGCACGGTTGTGAGTATTGGAAAAAGTCAGTTGAATAGACCATCAAAGAGTTTGGACATTTTACATTGCTGTGCTTTATCATAATATATGAAAATACTTTGTGTAGAGACAGTGAACCACATTGTATTGTTTCATCTGCCTCATGTTTAGGAGAAAAAGTCCTGAACAGCCTAAGAAACTGCCCTCTACTTGAACAGTTTTGTTTTGTGTGGAAGTGTGGACTCTGAAAAAAATTGAAATTTGAGGAACCTGAAAAATGCCTTAAACACTTGCTTATGTTTTGGAAATGTTGCAAGAACATAGCAGGGAGCTGCCTGTCCAGAGGCCAGGTCTAACAAAAGAAAAACAAAAAATATTTACAAAATCCTAATATGGATAAAATTACTCCCCTAAAAGCCCAACATGAATAGGATGCAAGGGGCAACTTTCTCTGAGGTCAGCACGACTTTCACTTAAGTGTCAGTGTAGTAAAATCCATGGGTGACATTTTCAAAAGGAGACATTAGTTTGGGGTATCTTCAGAGCATTACCTTGATACCCAAAGTTTAGTATGTGGCATCCCAAACCAGCAGCTGTATTTGAATCTTGTTCTCATTCTTTCCCAAAATTCATTGCAATGGAGGGACTGTCAGATTGTAGCCATGTTCATCATTATTACTGACTTGTTAACATTCCTCTCTGTAGTAGATCTAAGGTTTATTACTATGACATAACCTGGAAATCATTTCAGTTTTTATTCTTCTCTTGGCAAGAAAATGCTCCCATTCTGAGATGAAAAGATAGCACAAATGAAACCAGACAAGGATCATTACATTTGTTAATCTGAAGTGAGAGATTAATGTTTAACTCTGGGCTAGTTCTTTAAAAATACAGGGGTTTACTCCACCTTCAGAACAACACCTGCATCTGCTGAGGTGTTGAGAGAGGGAAAGATTCAACACTGATTTTCCAGTCTCTCTTATGAAATAATGTAGTGTTGTCATGTTTTGCAGCTTAACATCTTGCCTACTGTCACATTACTAAAATCACAGCGCAAGAAAGCAAGAGAGGGCTCATTAATTACTTCAGATTCTTGGTAGTAAGACATGTCTTTGATTTTAGCTTTCTAATTAAAAATATACAGCTAACTGTGAGGAAAATGGGTCCTTATCTCCCTGCTGAGCAAGGGAGCAATGAAATACATTGAGACAGCTCTCTGTCACATACTCATTACTACTGGGGCTCGCTGGTTACTGAGCCCAGTGGTTGGTAAACTGAGATGAGATCAAGACCAGACCATGAGTGCTTGCTTATGTGCTACCCTTCAGCTTTGCTGTCCAGAATACATGCTGGGCTTTTCCAATGCAGAGAGTTACAATTCAAAGGCACTCCTGGGATGCAGCATGCTCCCCCTTTTTTTTTTCCCTTTTTGTGTGAAAGATGGGCTGTCAGGTGTTCAGCATTGCAGATGACACTCCCATCTGCAGTCTTGCATTATTACTGCCTAAATCAAGCTATGAGACAAGGAGACCATCACACTATTGTCCAGAATTGGCTCTAGGACTTGGGTGCCCCTAAACCTGGGAATGGAAACTGCAACGACAGACCAGAAAGGAAATGTGATATTTGTGGCTTGCCAGCCCCACCCCAAATCAGATCTCACAGCACAAGCACTGAGGTGAATGAATTTATGCATCACAAACCAAAAAAAAAAACCCTCAAACCAGAACGGTGCTTTGGCTTAGAAACAGAGATACAAAGGTAAGAAAGAGCAACATGTATTGCTACCAAAACCTAGCCAGATCCAGTGGGCATTTTGTGAAAACACAGTTTTTCCACTGGCTTAAACTGCTCAAAGTGTGTTTGCTGCAGAAAGGGTGTTGCTTCTATTTTGCCTGCCTCAGCCCACATTCTTTCAGAGCCCCCCTACAAGTCTCTCTTTGGGTTTTACCATGTTCTCTCTGAGACTGCACTGAGATTTAACATCGCTAACTCCAATCCTGTCTTCAAAGCTTCATAAATTATACATGTAATCAAAATAACTAATTTTAATGCTTCTTCCCATGAATTACCTACTGTCTTCCATCTAACCTTCAGATGGCTAATATATTGAAGGTATAACTCAGATGAGACATCAACTAGTAAGAATAAACAAAACACACTGGCTGCATTCTAACATTCAACTCAGCTCAAGGTAAGTTTTTTATTCACTGTGAAGAAAATGCTCACTGTTGTTTGGGTTCCAGCTTGAAATCATAAATTTCTATATGCTGAATATAATATATTCCAGTTGGAAGGGGCTTCTGCTAATCTTGTCTAACCTTCTTCTAAAAGTAGAGCTTTCTTAAAAGTTATACTGCTCAGGGCTGTGTCCAGCTCTGTTCTGAGTATTTCCAAGAACAGGGCCACCTCAACCTCTCTGGGCACCTGCCCCACAGCCTGGACACCTCATGATGATATTTATTCTTCCTTTCATCTGAGAGTAATATCCCTTGCTGCAACTTCTACCCATTGTGTCTTGACCTTGCAGAAGTGCTCTTCTGAGAAGTGTCTGGGTCCATCTTCCATGTGCTGCCCTTTTGGTTGATTCAGGCAGCATTTAGAGACCTGAGGCTTCTCCAGGCTAGACTGAGTCAGGTCACACATGTAAGAGATCAGCTGCGCTTTGACCTTACATATGAAAAATATCAGATGGTTCATTGTTAGCTCTTGAATGATACTTGACAGAGAAGTAGACAAATAGCCTTGGATGCAGGTTGAACACTGCCTGACAGAGGGACTTGTGATCATGCAAAGGGAGAGTGTGCTCCAGAATATGTTACCCCAGTTCTCTTGTCTTGTGCCAACATGATGCCTGGGCCCTTTGCCATTGTCACCCCTTCCTACAGCACCTCACAATGGTAGGAACAGATTTTTGCATGTGCTCATGGAAGAAGCTTTTTTGAGAAATATATGGTGTTTTATGGCAGTTAGCAATGTGAATTTGTGCAGAATGAGACAAAATAGACACAGAACTGCTGGCAGTCTAAAGTTTTGCTATTAACAAGCAGGGATCTCCTGATCTCCTGTCTATAACCTCATTTAACCTGTCTGGAACATTAAATATTATAGAACTGGAAAATCCTGAATATCCTCATAAGTGTTTTGCCTTTAACCTGTTGGTGGATCTGATTCGATTCACTTTTAAATAAGACCAGGTTTGCTCTATATGAGGAACTAATATGATAACTAAGCCTGTTTTCAGCACAAGGGTGCAAACATCTTTTTCATTGTTTCTTCCAAGACTTTCACACTGTGCAAGAAGCATTCAACTTCACTGTTTCAGGGGGTTCACTGTTAACAGTCATGGCTGTGGATAAAAGATATGTGATAGTCTGTCACCCACTGTTGTGTCATATCCAATATCTTACATTAAGGAGTCTTTAGGGGAAATAATAATAATTTTGAGGGGAAAAAAATTAATAGAAGTGGAGGTTTGGCAAAAATAAATGTTTTATCAGGAACAGCCCTTGCCAAACATAACATTTTCTCAGGAGCCAATCTTGGCAAAATGAATGTTTTATCAGGAGCAGAAGTTTGGAAAAAGTAACATTTTATCAGAAGTGGAGACTTAACTGAAAATGCCTTTTTATCAGGCTTGAGGACCGTGGCAATTTAAAGAGCAAGGCTTGCTGAAAGTGGTGTTTTATCAGGAGTTTTGCTTGAGGAAAATAGTGTTGCATGAAGAGCAGGAACTTTCCAGAAATAATGTTTTTTTAGGGGGAGGGGATGGATGAAAATAACATTTTATCAAAAAGGAGGGGGAAGGGATGGTTTTTGTGAAAGTGGTGTGCTAACAGTTTCTAACTTCCAATATGGGAAGCTTTGCTCCTGGAAAAACATTATTTGCACACTGAGTTCTTGCCCTAGCTAAAATGCTGGTTTTGACAAGCTGTGCTGCTGCTAAAATGTTATTTTTGGCAAGCCCACCTCTCAAAAAGATGTTTTTAGAAAACTCTCTTCAGAGAGATGTGAAAATTGACTATAATACCTGCAGCAGGGCCAGGTACCTCTGAGCGCCAGCTCTTCATCTGTTTATTAGTTCTCCATGGCTTCCTTTCTGCCTTTTGCTTTACAGTGATGATGTTGATGCAAAGCACTTTGGATCCTGAAATACTATTCTGCTTCCAAATATAGGACTCCTTCATCACTTTGTTTCCCTAAGCTGCTCACTTACTCAGAGTGGCTGACTCTTCTCCAAGTGTATGTTATGCATCCTTTCTCACTAGGGCTCTCTCCCCACACCTGGAAGATTGCTCATGCCTAGTTTCTAACTCCTCTAGTCAGAGTTTGACACCACGGGGCTTGAGATGTCCCTGAATGTAGTGAAGGACCCAGTGACAAAAGCCACATGGAAAGGTCTTCACTGTATCTTTTTCTGGTGGTAAGAGATCAATCACAAGAAACTGAATCTCTTGCAAAGTGAACTCTCACAAAAAGGGGTATGAGTGAGGAAGGAAAGAACAGGTTGTCACTTAATAGAGCTCCATAGCTCATCACATCTCAAAGTCATACTGTATAATACATTCATCTGCTTCCCAATGGAGTTTTGGGCAAGTATCCAAGTCAGGAGTCTCCCATACATGTTATCTGTGGGTATCACCACTATGAAGGAACTGGGACCATGTATGCATGTAAGACTACAGCCTCTTGACAATTTATTGTTTGAATATAAAAGATGAGATGGAGATCATCAATCACTACGACCGGATGGATGGGATTCTCCATGGGCATTGCCGGAATTTGCAGGGCGTCATCAGAATCCCTCACTGTTTGTTTACAATGTTACTGAGCACCAGTGAGAAGTCATGAGAAAGGCTGACTTAATAGCTATTTTTAAGAAAGGTGACAGGTGAGAGCTGGTTATCATAAACTACTCTTGTCCAGCCTTCCAGGTACTGTAAGACACTTCCAGCAGTAATGAAGTGGCTGGCTATTTTGAGAAGGGAGGCTCTGAAACTGATTTCAACTTGAGCTCTTCTTTTAAGGCTGTAACAGAAACCATCCTGTAAGGAACTAGTAAATGAAAATAAGCATGTGTGGTGCAGTATATTAAGTATTTCAGCTGAAAACAGGATATGAGACATGGAAAGCACATGAAAAATCCCACAGATCTGACCAAGAGAACAGTAGCTTTCTTACTATCATAAGGAAGAATGTTCCCCAATGTTTCAGAATTTTCCCAGTGCACGTTGGCCTTTAGTCCAGGTGCCACTGAAGCATTTCCACATAAGAATATTGTAAGTTAATGTTACTGCATTGAAGTGTCTGCAATTCATTGTAGCCAGTCACTGTGCTAAAAGTGATTGACTTGGCATTATGTTTGTCTGATTGTTGAGTTATGGATGATTTGTCACTGTATCTCCTAATAAAGTATTTTGCTGCTTTATACTTTGACTCTACATGTGAGAGAGTTGGGATTGGCTTTTAATGGCAGGACACTCAGGTAAGATTCAGCTTTTCCATGGGTGGATGGATCTAGTTAGTGAAGGCATTTAGAAGAAGCCCTAGATGCTTGAATCCATCTTTTGTGAGGACCAACAGCAACTGGCAGAGATGTTACCCACAAAGCAATGTAAAGTGGTTAATGTATTCTCTTGGTACTAAGCAGCAGAACAAACTGGGGAGTTGATGGGGTATTGTCTGACTAGAAAGGGATCAGGAAAACTACATCTGGGTCTTCAGTTACTGTATTTCACTTCAGGTTCAAATGAATCTCATACATCAAAGAAATTCTTACCTGAATCCATTGACTAAATTTTGTTTTCTACTTGAACCTCTAGGAAACCACTTTCATGGAAATCTATTTGATATGGGTTCAACCAGAAGCAGTAAATGCTTTCCAGTTCATTGGCAATTTTGCCCAGGTGATGTTAACTCAGATTTACAGCTGTAATATTTGTGCATGTTTGACCCTGCAGAAAGATTGTCTTGGTTCTCCTGGACACATCATTCATGCCCTACAACTCCCACCAAAGCAGAGTGTTCCCCCAATGACTCATCTGCAGAGCTGGGCTGTTCCCTGCTAGTATTATACAGGTATAAGTTGTCCCTCAAGTAAAGAGCCCTGCCAATTTCAGACTCTGAGCTAGAGTATCCCTAGAGTGCACACTGCTCCCCCTCCATGGCTCAGCTCACAGCAGCACTTACTCTGTGCTTCCCTTAAACAGGCAAGACAGCAACAGGTGCAGTATCAAGAGGGCATCTGTCCTGGATATTTTCTGCTGAGGGTATTTTGGTTATTATAAAATACTTATTAATAACATTGGACTGTTGCTGTTTTTTTTCATTTGATTTCCAAAAGATGATTTTTAATACGACGAGCATGATCCAGCCTTGAGAGGGGCTAGGGCTATTCTTTGGTTTGGTTCAGGTTACACAAATATCTTGCTTGAGCAGAACCAAAGCTATGTTTTGGTTTGGCTGCTAAATGTTTAAATAAATAAAATTCTATTCTATGCATAAACCAAATCACAATGCCAAGTAGTTCTGTTGGAAATTGTTTGCAGGTCTCCTTCCTCATTTAGGATCTTTTTGTGCATCCCCAGCTGCAGTCCTATCATAGTCTTCCAGGAAACATCATGACAGAAGGACCCACAAGACCTTAGACCTCCCCACCAGAAATTACTCTCAGCCTGATGCCGTGTGTTTATTATAGTAAGCTATGTCATTGACCTCAGGGGGACAAGGGCTTGGCTCCTGGCTATTGAAATTACCACTGATCTCTGTCTATATAGCTGCTGCATTTACAGCTAGACAGAAGATCTTAACAGCCGTGGAACAATTGAAGGGAGAACTCATAGCAACATTTAAAGAAAAACTATGACTTTTTTTTGATAACAAAAACAGATTCAGTTCAGCCTCCCCCTCAAATCATGTATTGCTCAAATTCTTAGTATTTTTATAGCCTGCAATGCAAACATTATATTCAGTTCTCTTCCCCTCTCTTATACAGGCGGGTTTTGTCTTCCCTACTGTCATGGTATAACTCCAGCCAGGAACCAAACATCACGTAGCCGCTTGCTCACTCCCACACCAGTGGGATGGGGGAGGGAATTGGAAGGGTAAAAGCTAGAAAACCTGTGGGTTGAGATAAAGACCGTTTAATAGGGAAAGCAAAAGCCACACACACAAACAAAACCAGACAAGAAATTAATTCTCTCTTCCCAAGGACAGGCAGGTGTTCAGCCATCTCCAGGAGAGCAGGGCCCCATCACATGTAATGGTTACTTGGGAAGACAAACACCATCACTCCAAACATCCCCCCCTCTTCCTCCTTTTTCCTCCCACTTTATATAATGAACATATACTGTCATACGGTATGGAATATCCCTTTGGTCAGTTTAGGTCACCTGTCCCAACTGTGCCTCCTCCCAAGTTCCCATGCACCCCCAACATCCTTGCTAGTGTGGTGGTATGAAAAGCAGAAAAGGCCTTGGCTCTTTGTAAGCTCTGCTCAGCAATAACAAAAACATCTCTGCATTATCAGCCTTGTGCTCAGCACAAATCCAAAACAGTCCCATATTAGCCACTGTGAGAAAAGTTAACCCTACCGTAGCCCTGGCCAACATATCTACAAAAACCCACAACACAAGTAATATTCATGCCTTGTTTTCTCTGCCCACATTTCTATCTTTGAATAATGATACAGTTAAACAGCTGATAGAAAACTTAAACTTTTGTCTGTAGCTTTAGAAAACTTGCTCCTTCTTTTGCAAATGCTGCTTTATTTCTGGGGTTTTTTTGGTTTGGTTTGATTTGGGTTTTGGGGTGAGGTGGTTATTTTGGTTTTTTGGGGGTTTTGTTTGTTTGTTTTGAGGTTGGGAGTTTTTTGGATTTGGTGTTTGAGTTTTATTGTTGGTTGGTTGGTTGGCTTTTTTAAGGAGCTTTAACCAGGATCCAGGAAACTCCTTCAAGAAGGGGCCTACCATTCTATGAGAAAGCTCAAGCAGTTTTCAGGCTTAGGATCTACCGGACTTGACTGTTGCACAGTACTTCTGTAATAACAATAGAGTGCTGTATAGCAGCAAAGACAGATCTGAGCAATGCATAAGTATAAGTACATTTTTTGTTGTTAAATGCTCAGCCCATGGACTGGATGGTGTTTTCCCTTGAGACCACTGCAGGCAGCAGGACTTGGTGCTCCAGCTCCACAGTCCTGCATCTCCATCCCGAGTGGCAGCAGAAAGGATGGCATTTTTCTCTCCCTTGAATTTGTCTCACTTCGTGGCTTTAAGTGAGACCATTAGCGTTATTGAACTTAGCATTTGGCGGTTTATATATGATAAAGGGGTTATTACACAGTGATCCCTGTATGTTTAAGTCAGCTGTGGCAATCAATCAATGGACACTTTGCCTTTGACAGCACATGCTTCCATAAAAAAATTGTCTGGCAGAGCCCTGTTAGCTAATAATGACAGAGTAACCTCTGTCAAGTAATATACTTGATAAATTTTGCATGTGCTGTTGACTGACAGAAGCTCTGGCTTCCTGTCTGACCAGCATACACAGGCTTCAAAGAGCACAGAAACCCCTTTCTTCTCCCCAAAAAGGAGTGCCTGAAATCCATGTGCGGAGCGTCAGACCTGCCTCTGAGCGGGGAATAAAACAATGTCGCACGGGGGAGAGGAGCTTTTATGCCTTTACAAGGCTAAACTTGCTCTTTCCCCTTTCCTTGCCTTTCCTGTCATTCACAATTACTCGAGACTTGCTGGCTTCACGCGCTTGGCCGTGCAGAACTCCTGCCTGTGCGAGTGGTCCAGACTGAAGGGGTAAGTCTCCCTCAGCCTCTATCTCTGGGATCTGGGATCTGGCTGCACGGCCGCCCTTTGTTTAGTCTGGGCGGAGGCGGTAATTGTCTGCAGCTGCAGCTCCTGCTTCCTCTCTTGCCTTGGGTAGCTCTGAAGGTACAGCTGCAATGGGTCCACAGAGGCATCCCATGGTTTCCTGGTGTGCTGATGCTCACCAGGGTGTTGGTATGGTCCAGCAGTGAACAGCAAGCCTGAGTGGCTGGAGCTGCCCCCAGCAAGCCCATCCTGCTGCTTCTGTCAACACAGGTAGCTTAGATGTGCATGGCTGTTGGGAAGGCTCCTTCACCATACAGACCCCCATCAACATCCATCATATTGTTGGGTAAAAAGGCCTGGTGGGCTCTTACCTTACAATGCCCTGACCATGTGCAGAGGCACAAGATTTCTAGCCACCCACTTCACTGGTGTCTTCTCACCATCATGTCCAAGCCACAGCAGGCTTCAACCTTTCCTCTGTCATCTGCTCCTTCGATACCAGTTTGTATTTCACTATAGATACCAATGACTGTTTGTAGCAGGTTGTGAAAAATTAAATTTCCACATGGGCAGTGAAGGAAGCTTAAACCTACTTGCTCCTTCACTTGTATCTGTTTGTTTTGGAGAGAAGCAACCATTTGCTTCCAGGGGGTGCAATCTGATTACTTGGGATTAAGCCTGAAAAACCATCTGTGGAGGACCAGACATAAGCATATTTTGTCTCAGACATTCTGACTGTGATGAACAGTCAGATGTGATCCGAAGAGAGTGCCTTGTGGAGGTGGGGCAGCACTGTTCTGTGTCAACCTTCTGCTTCACCTGGAGACTCCTGCTCAGGCCCCCCCACCCGGACTCACTTCCTGGAGGAGGGTTCAAAGGGGCTGTGCACATATGAATGGAATGGCACAAGAAATCTAGTTTACATAAGAGGTTGCACCAGGTTACCTATATAAGCAAGCAGATTTTTACTTCCCTGTTCTCCCTCTTTCCTCTCTTTGTCTTTCTCTCTCATGCTTTGCTGCAGCGCCAGAACATCCACATGTCAGGATCAATGAGGAATCTAAGGATGGGGATTTTTTATGTTAGCTCTCTCCCTTTTCTGTCTTTATTTATATCTCTCCCCTATCATGCTCGTCACTGAAGTTTGTTGTGAGAGTGGGGAGATTATGAAAAGCGATATTGTGGCTTGTAAGCCTGCACCTTTAAGGAGTTTTTGTGTGGGAATTGAGAAGTTACTGTGCTGTATTGTACAAATTAAGAGCTTGTTATCCTTCACTCTTGTGGAAGTCAATTGTATAAATTTATGAGCTTTTTTGCTGACACCTTTTGGATCTAAATATTGGGTTGGTTGCTGGAGCTATGGAACCTAAAGGTCCCTGACAATGGTCTTATGTCCTTGTTCAGCCTGACAAGAATTGATGACGAACATCACAGTCCCTACAGGTGGGTTGCGACACCATCTTATTCTTAAATACATCCATAAGTAAAGACCTTGAAGTGATTGCGTGATCCCAGCTCCTGCACTTGGCTATGCAGTGTAGACCCATGTAGGAGGAGCTCAGAGCAGCACCACACTGACAATTACCATATAGACTAATTGGAGTGCAATTTAAAGGGATTCCAAAGCTCACTTTTCAACAGGTGTTCTTTAGGGTATACCAATCAAAACAATCCTGTTTATGGAAAATATTATTTAAAGCCAACATGTAGGCTGGAATAATAGTGGCACAGTTTCTCAACAATTGCAACATCACTCAGTGAAAGCTGGACAGAATGAGAAAATATAAACTGAGACCACAAACAGCATGTATACTCGTGTTCAAGCCATTGCATTTAGAAAAGACAGCATTTTCTGCCTTTAAAATGCTTCTTTAGTTTCCATATAGATATCTGCTAATAGCAGCAGGGGTTTTTGTTGGATTGCCAAAGTCAAATGTGTGCTGAAAGTGTGTGAAAGGCTATCTAAATGTGA
The DNA here is from genome assembly GCF_000695815.1 of Acanthisitta chloris. Taxonomy (NCBI): domain Eukaryota; kingdom Metazoa; phylum Chordata; class Aves; order Passeriformes; family Acanthisittidae; genus Acanthisitta; species Acanthisitta chloris. The sequence continues at coordinate 94,237 of NW_008670953.1, forward strand.
ATTTTCTCTGTCTATATTTTCAATTTGTTATGAACATAGTTTAGGCATTCAAGCAGAATGCAAAATGATGATACAGGCAGTTAAATAATACTCATCATACATCTGTCATTCATTTAGTAAAGGGCAACAACAGAACTTATGGTATAATAAATCTTCAAAATGCATTCTGCTTTCTTTCTTTCCAACCTAAATTTGGAAATCATATCAGAGAAGCTGCATGGGGAGATTTTAATTACAAATTGAAAGAATATCTCCACAATTGATCAGCATAATGAAAAGTGCTAAACTTTGGAAATGCAAACAATATGGCAATTCAAACCAGCCTTAAAACTTCTGAGATGTAGAAGATTTAAAGATGAATATTTCTTCTGGTGGAATACAGAAATCTTGATGACTTTTACATGGTGAAGTATGTGGTTGCACAGAAAAAGTGCTTCATTCACAATGGTAAACATCATTTTCAGACAGGAAATTTAGAAATTATAATTTCAAAAATATGTATTTGAGGAATACATTCATAATCAGGACAGAAGTAATTTCTGAAGGAGACAGATCTTCTGGAAAGACCCATTTCAATCATTTTCCTGCTATGTAAAATGTTCAGTGTGCATATATGATGATTAATTAGGCATATTCCATCTGACCATTCATGGAGCTTGTAATGGTGAAGAAGGACTGTTGTAGGTGAACTTAAACTTTCCCTTAAAATATAGGTTTGGAGACAAAATTCTTATGGGCTTTTTTGTTGTTTTGGTTTTTTGTAGGGGCTTTTTCTAAAAAGAATCTAAGCAGCCTGAGTATTTCATCCCCTGTAATTAAAAGTTTACCATTGACTATGTGCCTGTTCTATCTGCTGCTGTATTTAACATCTCACAGAAGAAATTCAATCCACTACCAAGGTATCCTCTGCTTAGAACAGTCTTAAGTAACATTTTGAGACTTATAAACTGTTCTTTTGCATCTTCAGTCTGCAAATGTGGTTGGAATACAGTTTTAAGCAGGATGAAGGCTTAAACAAACAAAAAATAATGAAAAGTCAAAATAAGCACACTGTGCAAAAGCATGGTCAAATACATTTTGCCTTGCATAAACTTCACCCAGTCTACGTGGGTTTTAACATATTTCCATGGCTTTAAATAAGAAAACATTTTAAAGCACAGCCCATGGGAAACCCAAGCTTGATTATTTTTACCTTTTACTGTAGCCTGCAGAGTGTAAAACACAGCACATCAGAATTGAATTTGTCATATCCAGACCTCACAAGAATTTTAGGAACTAAATGGTTAGGAAGCATCCTGGTACTTCTCTTTGCTTTAATCATAGTAGAAGTTTCAATTTAAACATTCAGGAAATCTCCCTTATTTAAAGCAATCAGCTCATTGCTAACAGAGTCTGGTTTTACTGTGTTTAATTTTTTGGCATCATGCAAAACTTGATTGGTTACAGAAAGTGCATGAACAGGTCCTTTGCCTCCCTCTTCTCCCTAGAAACTGTAAAATATCCCCAGATCCTTGCTGTATCACTATCAGCCCTACATATCCTAGTATGTGTGCAAACCAATGGGGTATTCGTGCAAAACCTCCATGGAAAAGGTACATAATAACTAATATAGCCAAGGAAAACCTTGTTTCCAAATAGGTCTCCTACACCTTTTGGCTGCAAAAGCTTAGAATCCATATTTTTGTCCAGTTATGTAATATTTTTCATGGTGATTTTGAGTGTGCCTCTTCTCATCAGGTTAGTTGTATATTCACAGCACTTTTCTAAGACTGCAACCTACTCTGGATGAAAGAAGAAATCGCTCACCTTCCCTTCTTCTTTGAGCTGTGGTGTTGGTATTTGCCTAGGTTGCACACTCAGAGAAAGAAGGTGAGCCCTCAGGTTGGTTATCAGGTAAAAAATTTAAGATAAGCACAGATGATTGACCACAGTCAAGTGGTCAAGTAAGATGTAACTCTCAGTTAAAGACTGTGGGTAGGTCGGGCCGTAAGTATATTATAATATGCCACTTTCCATGCTTGCTTCAGATGATAAAGTATCTACAGTCAAATCTCACATGGAAACCATAACATTTTAGGACTCAAGAGAGGTGATGTCTTGGACTAGTTTCCTTCAACTCTGAATTGGACTTAAAAGACCCAAGTCTGTGAATGTGAGTTTGAACAGTTCCAGTAATGGCGCATCCACAAATCTTTTGGGCAACCTGTTCCAGTGTCTTCCACCCTCATCACAAAAAATTGTTCCTTATCTTCATTTTTTTTCTCAATTTTTTCTCCTATGGTCACATTCATAGATTTTCATATTTTGTGCTATTCCTGCTCAAGACCTTCAGTATCTATTTATACCAACCCAAATGTAAGTTAACATTCTTCTCTGTTCCCTCCATTGTCCCTATCTTTTCACTTGGTGAAAATTTATTAAACAGAACATTACAAATAACACCAGATCATCCTAGTCTGCTGCTATGTACCAGTCTGAGTATGGCTTAACACAAGAAGAATAGGAGAGTGGTTTAAATTTTAGACTGTGCTTCTTTCCCTGTTACTTTGGCTGTGAACTCACACTTGTTGACCATGACTTGCTCAAGTACTTAGACCAGCTTGTGTACCTTTACTTCCCAGATCTGAATTCAACAATGGTTCACTGAATTTGAATTAAACTTTGGTTTGCTTAACTAATTTTTCCAGCTGTTGGTGAAAATCAACCCAGAGTTTCTCCTTCGAGTTCATGCTTTGGGCTGGCATGAACACCTCAAAAACCAAGGGGAAACAGCAGTTCCCAGGATGAACCCTGGAAGAGTAAAGACCAAGACCAATCTTATGGGGAAGCATGAAGTTTTGCTGGCATATCTCCAGTATGTATTTGACACAGATCAGTGTAAGAGAATTGCTTTACAGGTGGGAAGGCAGGGAAACTCCTGGTGCATCAGATGATTATGATTAATACATAAGAAGATTGATAGGTCCAAAATTCCAGCTCAGCTATTACGTTTGGATTCTAGAAAATACCAAGAAATGTTTTGGCAATACCCAAATTTTAAGAGAATATCGTCCTTTAAACTGTATAGAGAATAGTAAATCGTAATTTTCAATTATTTTGCCATATTCTTTGCTGTACAGAAAAAGATGTTTCACACATTAAATAGGCAACCATCAAGACACCAAACAGAACAATTGCAATCTACAATAATCTAGAAGGGAATTACCAAGTGCAGAGAAAGCTGAAAAAGGGTTAACACTGGAAAGAGATATATTTAAATGAACACAACATAACCAAATCATGTTGTGTCATTGGAAGACCCTACTGTACTACTTTTAGATATTTTGCACTTTTATGTATCCTTAAATATATAAACTGATTTATATATATATATATTAATATGTGTAGGTTTATATATATAAA
>NW_008670953.1:97660-104581 GCF_000695815.1 Acanthisitta chloris
TACACAGAATAGACTAAAATGCTTTAAGCAATCATTTTTGTACTTTTCATTTAAGCCTTTGGTATAACAGCAGTTTTTCCTTCTGTACATGGCTGACTGCGCAGTTGCTTGCTGAGAGAAGAGAGATTAGAAATTCTTAAATTATAGACTTGACTCCCTGTGGAATTTATTTCTCAAGGTATTGAATCCCTGCTAGAATTAAATTTAAAAATAATTACCTTTTTTTCCACAGGTCTGTTTTTGTTTGGTTTCAGCCTGTTGTGGCACATTTAAAACCAGTTTTCATAGACCTTGCTCAAGTGAGTTGGGCTTGTGGAGTTTCCCGCTGACTTCAGGTTTGCAGCACTCAACACCTCCAAAACTGAGATTCTGAGGACCTTTCCTGAATTAAGCCATCTTCAACAGTCAGGCATGCAAACTCCCCATATGAAAACAGAGACTTTTAAAGGTATTAAGTTAATAACAACAATCATCATCAGTGACTGAGTTTTTCAATTCCCTTCAGTGCCAACAACAGTAAAAGAGGTCCTGAAATCCCAGGATACCAGAGAGTGAAGGATTGCTGCAAGGAACTGTATAGATGTTTGCTTAGAACTCCATTAGAAACTAAGAAAATGGCAGGTAGATGGGTCTGTGGAAGCAAGGTTGGGGTAGGCACTGCTCTGACCTCGAAGACAAGCCCAGAAAGGCTGTGCCCTGAGCCTCCAGGGATGGCAATTCTGAGCTGTATGATTACCCTCCATCCTGAACTCAAAAACAAAGAACCCAAAAGTTGGGAGCATCTGAAAAATGTGGGTCATATTTCTCTGAGCACCACCTTTGCCCAAGAGGTCCACATACTAATAATTCACTTCGTAGTAAGACAATCTTTATTAAGGTCAAAATAACACTAGAAAAAAATATATAAATCATTCTTATGCTGAAGAAGAATGTCAAGCAGGGGAATAAATATAAACCGACACATAAATTACAATGGCAATATATGTATAAAATCAGCAACACAAAATGATTTATGAGTGTGGCCTGTGATCCCATGATTCAAGATGCTGGTAGGTCCAAGGAGCATATATAATTATAATAAAGCCAGGTTTTCCAGAGTGACCTATTTGGAAAACATATGTTATTATTAGGTTGCTAGTGCATTCCCTGGAGGTAAATCAATCTCTTCACTGTCTGTGCCTACGATGGCAGTTCTGGAGATGACAAAACTATGATATCAGAGCATCAGCAGTCCCACCTGCAGTCTTTCTTTATTATTTGTATGTATGGGGTTTTTGACTAAGACAACTCCCAAAAATGGTAACTTTCTGCTTGTCTTAATGTGGCCTTCCCCTTGTTATACAGCTTTTTCCTTTACCCCTCACTCTATTAATTACCCGCTGGTTTGCCTGTCACTAACGTTTCTTCTTCTATAGCAGAGAAAATCATAGTAATGTTCAAAAGACTTATATTCCTTTCTTTTTATTACTGGCCAGAGAGGTTACAAAGTTGTTAGCTGACAATGAAGCATGTAGACCTGCTATTTTACTACAGTGAGACCCTTGCACGGGGCTTTGAGTAACCTGGTCTAGTGGAAGGTCTTCCTGCCCATGGCAGGGGGATTTAGAACTGGATGATCATTAAGGTCCCTTCCAACCCAAACCATTCTATGATTCTATGATTCTATGTTATGTTTGAGAATGGTTTTGGGGATGACCTCTGCCAAAAGTCATCCAAGGCAACATTGAAAATTATTATCAGAAGGCTTCCTTTCAGCAGGGCACAAACACTCAGCAAGGACTCAAGTTTAACCCATTCTGAAAACCCATCCTGCTAGGATGTGTCCTTGGCTTGCCAGTCTCATGAAGTTTAGGCAGGGCGTTAAGCAAAGGTGGGGGCTGTGTGAACATCTCTTTGTGGCTCATTTTTATAGGGGGGGTTTGCAAGACAACCCAAATATGCAACAGTTAGAGACATGAGGCTGATGCACAATTTAGCTATTATTGGCCTCAGTCTCATTTATGTTTAAGGTTTTTTAAAGTACTCTGAATTCTTGCCCAGTGCCTACAAGTGAAACAATTCTTAGTACAGTCCAGGGGATCAGTCATGTCATCAGTGTCACACCAGTGTCATACAGAGGGCAAATGAGACAAGGCAAATGAGACAAGACAATCTGCAGCAACATCCAGGCAGGGATGAAAAGGAGAAAGCTCTTAGACGTGTGCTGGTGATTCCCAGTGAGTTCAATGATTCAAACTGTGAAAGAAGAAATTAGAAAGGTCAATTGATATTACCACTTTCTTTACTCTCCCATGTCTCTGGAGTTATTATCTTCATGTGCTATGGTGAATGAACTCAGTAAATGACTTATGCCCTAATTAGTGCTTCCAAAGGAGGCCAATTTAATTAAGTTACAAGACAAAGACATAAAGGGGACACCATCCTGCTCTAATTCAGAACAGTTATGAATTCCATTAGTAAATTTTAGAACGGTTTACAATTCTGTGCTTTCATTTTGAAGTTCTGGACAATGTCCAAAGTCAAATATAAAAGCTATTTTCTCATCCAAATAGACCCTCATCTCAGCTTCCAATTGCACATCAAAAGATCCCATAATTTCCTTCCCAAAAAAATTAAGGTCTTAGGTGTAGAAAATATCCTTTCTCCTCCCCATGTCCCCATAATCCTCTCATTGACTATGACTGGTTTCACTCCCAGTACTGGCACCAGCTAAGCAGGGCAGGGAACACAGCAGCAGCATGACTTTGGGGAGATAGTTTGACCTGTAGGCTTTGCTTTAATCCTTTTAATTCTGTAAGAGGCTGCAGTGGACCTGCCTTATAGTTAACATTTTAGGAAAATGGAGTTGCATTTTTGTTTTGCCTCTAAAGTTTCACCAGTGAAATATGTGAAAAGAGTAAATGAAGATGTAAATTGAGCAAACTGATAAAGAAAACCCTTACATGACCTCAAAAAACTTCATTTGCCTCCTCCTCCCCACACACTCCATCTTTTTTACTTATTTCATCAAATAAAAGAAGTTATTTCTTCCTTGTTCCTACTTCTGAGTGCTTTTAATTAATTTTTTTTTAAGGACAGCTGTTTGTCATGCTCTGAAGGTTGAAGTTGGACTTAAGCAGCTTACCCTGCAGAATGAAATGTAAAGTGAGGATTTTTTCAGTACATAGGCAAGTATTTTATATACTGTGATTTTAGTGGGAGGTTATTTTTTTTTAAACAGTTCATAAAGTGACTGTGTTGTGACCGGAAATTATTTCTAGAAGTCAACTACTAGGTACTTTTTCCCTCCTGCTCTCATTTATACTTTCTTTATAAGTTTAGTGAAATGAATACTGCTGAAATAACATATTTTTGGCTTCACTAATAGGAACATAAGAACAAATTAACTGAAGGTCAGTGAAGTTTCATTGTATAACTGATGGTTGTGTCAATCTTTCCAGTCTCCGGGGATTTTTGAATTTCATTGTGGATATTGCAATTTTCATTCCCTTATCTTTTAAATCTTTCTTCCAGCAACACAAACCAAAGGCACAGGTACAAACCCTTGAATTCCCTCTGAAAAAAGGTCATCTTATTTCCATCTTTCTTTTCGTTCCTAATGATGGTGATCTCACTCCTTTTTTTGTAGCTGAAAACCACATTTGTGGCTACCAATCAGTCACAGGCTTTCAGCCAAGTGTCACTCATGTCTTCAGCCTTCTACACCACTAATGATTCCCAAAATCCCTTTGGGGTTACAATATTTACACCTTCACAACTAGATAGCTAAGGAACACTGAAGTGGGCAAAGTCTGCTGAATTATTTTGCCATTTAAACTACTTTCCTGCACTGAGAGTGTAGGTATATCAGTTCCACTTAGTAGAAACTTAGTCCGTAAAGAAGCCATTAGACTCTTGTGTCAGTGCAATGCACTCAGGTGTCAGAAGCTCTCTGGTGGTGCTTGCTCCTCTCTGTTTTCCTTTGTCACTGCTCTTTCATGCCTTCCAATTTCCTTGCCACTCTCATGGTCAAGGCAACTCAAGGTAAAGGCTGTTGCAGAGACTCCAGCTGTGCTACTGAGAGGTTTAACATCTTCTGTCATCCCAGATATTGAAGTGGATGAATAAAATCATGATCATGTAGCAGAGAGAATAAATTGAAAACCCTGTGAAGGGTTCGTGCATCTGAGAGGGGACAAGGCACTTGCATATTGTCCGTAGTTCTCATTTGGTCTAAACCTGGTCTAGAGGAGGCATAGTCCTCTATTTTGTAATGCACAAAGGCACAGCTGAAACCATCTCTATCAACAAAATCTGGTTTATTTATTTATTATTTAGATCAATCTTATTTATTCATTACTTAGAGCGAAGTAAGGCAACACATTTGCGCATGACTTTACATAATCCTCTGTGAGAGAATTCTAAAGACCTAATTAACATTAACATAGGAAATTTTGAGAACTAGTCAAGGGAAAATAGAGCACTAAAAATTAAAATAAATGAGAGTGAATATTAAGTAAAGGTATTTTTAGCCACTAGAGTGTTTTAACAGCAGCAAAACCAATTCTGTTTGGCAATTTTTAGACTTGGAGAGTTACTGTCCTTTGGGATATGGGAAACAAAAAAATGACAAAATCATGCACTTAAAATGATGTAAAAATAAGTGAGCAAGTGTTGAAATGAGCAAGACTCACTTTTTACCTGCCACTTCTATTGTGACTCCCTAGATAATCTCTTCTGAGAAGGAATCAAAACTCATGTGGTGGCTTACCACAGTAAAAAAAAAAAAACCAAATTTGACACAGATACTTTGCTGTTTCCATTATATCATTAAATAGATCTAGAGTTGCTGCAACCCACTTTGGCCAAGGAAGGATGTATTTCTCTGCAAGTCTTGTTTCCTAGTTTTATTAAACTGTGAATACAAGAATCATGCATGACCTGCAGAGGATATAAGGTCAGCTGGGTTACATCACTTTTGGTATGCGAACCAGCTGTCAAAAATGCAATAACAATACACTTTGGGAAGTTATGGGGCTGGAGGACTCTAACACAGGCAAAGCACAGAGAGTGATTTTTCAAAGAGCTGTGTGCTGTCATCAATGTCGGAGAGCGAAGCAACTAAATTCCTTTGGTGGATTTTCAAAATTCACCTTGTAGCACTAAGACATATGCAACCTTCTTAATTCAGCTTTTTTATTTTAAAAAAATACAGTTTTTATAGGAATTTAGTGACACTTTCAGTTTGGTAAATAATTAAGTCCTGGTACACAAATTCTCAGTGCTTTTCAGATCATATCACTGTATCCAAACTACTCAGAAGTGTGTAGTACTTCTGCAGCTCTCATACCGTGACAAAAATAGCCAACATCTCACTGCTAATTCACCCAAAGTGTGAGACAATTTGTAATGCATCTGCAAGCTGAGTGTTTTGATCAATAGCACAAAGACCATGTAACTAAATTAAGAAATTTCCTCCACACTAATTAATAATTCAGTGTAGTGATAATGATAATAATTATATCTGAGTGGAGAGTTCAGTGAAAATAAGAAGCAAAACTAGATAGCAGATACATTAATTAGGCCAGAATTAGAAAGGCTTTTGGGGTCTTGTCACTGGCCCATCATACAATGTCAGCCGTTCACTTTCACCAAGGGAAGTGCTCAAGTGGGTGCTGAAACATCACGTTGACTTTTCAGAGTTCTGTGTAAGTCTTTGCAATTGGACTTTTGCTATTCATTAACCATTGGTTCAGAATGAGTGGTGTTACTTATGCCCTTAATAACCCTCTTGAAATAGAGCTTTCATTTCTTAATTGCTGAGAGACTCCTAATTCAACTTTTTTAGAGAAGTTGTGATTTTCCTTTGATTTGCAATTTGCTCCATCAAACTGTTGTTTTCTGTGTTTCTCCTTGTAAATACAGTAACAGTAATGACACTTAAAGTGTTATCCAACCTCTACTAAAATTCTGGTCCTTTAGGGCAGTTCATTTCCTGTCCACACATGTATCTCACTAGCAGCTGTTCCCAGCTATATTGAAGTCTTTTATTTTCAGGTTTTTCCCACTGCTTTCCCGTGCCTTTCTTTTTTTCTTACTGACAATCATGCCACATAAGAATGTTTTCAGATTAGCTTCTAATGGCTTTGAAATGTATCATAAGAGTGGAAAAAAGGCATTTCAAGAGACTTACTTGTTTCTTATGTCAGTCTGGTATTTTTTGGCAAACAAGTTACGAAACAAAACAACCATGAATCTTTGACTTCTTGTTGTGTGAATGACACAGATACAAAGCTCTACAAGTACAAACCTTTTTAAAAAACATTTCTGCTACAAAATGGAGGTAGAAGACTGTAGGTAGAGGTGTGCATGAAGAACTAAATTTGTAATAAGTAAAATGTTCATCTTTATCAGATTATTTGGTTTAGAAGCCGCATAAAGCACAAAATGAACACGTTAATGTTTTTTAGCTGCAAAAGCTACAGCAGGAAAAGAAATGCTAAGTACTTTACCTACATTGACATGCTAGAAATTTCAGGTCCTCCATTTGAGCACCAATGAATGAATGATTATAAAACACAAGGCATTAGTCATACAGAATGGCTTGCAAATACCGTGTAGAATCAATTGCTGGAAACTCTTTGGTAGATACTATAAGGAAGAAATTTATTTGTGAAATTAGACTGACTTACTGCCAGAAAGATGTGTTACATTTGTAGGTATTCTTTGCAAAGGATCATTCAACCAGCTGTACTGTGTACATATTCAATATTAACATATCTCAGTAATGTGCACGTATAGCAGTGAGATGTACTCTGGGGAAAAATGAAGTTTTATAACACATTTGTCATTCAGTTTTCTTTGTCAAATTACTAAATGTGATTCACTCATTTTAAGCTCCAGCTCTTCCACTAGAATAATTTGGATTATTTCAACCTGTTT
>NW_008670953.1:104597-105629 GCF_000695815.1 Acanthisitta chloris
ATTGCTAGAACTGTAAATAGTGTCTAAGAAAAGTAAATGTAATGGCAGAAGAATTAAATTCACCATGCAGAAGTTCTATACTAGAAGATTTAGAGAAAAGATCCAAATACCAGATACCAGTAAGATTGCTATTACTGTATCAGTAAAACAGAAAATATATCCAGATCATAGTGCTGTTTATCATGAAAATACAAGATTAATTTTAGAAACTCAAGATGGATAGTTTCACTACAGAACACTGGAAAAATTTTTACCAAGTACTTTCAAAGACACTTTCCTCAAAAACTGAATTGTACTTTTCTTAGTTTCATATTATTCTTTCTGTTTGTTCTCTGTTCCATCTTCACAGTACCCCCACTTTCTTTAGTGTAAGCACTTTTCAAGAATTTGAAATGTATTATCATGTCCCCTTGTTAATCATCACCTAGACATAACACACTGGTAGTGTTTTAGGACAGTCCAAAGCTTCTCACTGTAGGAATATTCCCAGATTATTTCACCGAGAAAATGCTTAAGGTCTCAGCTCTGGGATTGGCTTACAAAAACACTTGCCTTGTCCCAACTTCCAGTAGTACAAATACCTTTTGTAAATACCACCATCATTGGTATTGAAGTCTTTAAACAGAGATTTTTTCAGTCTGGCCTCCATCTGACGTGACTCCGAGTATATTTTTTAGCAGAAGATAAATTCAGTGAAATATGTCATATTTTTTTGTAGAGTGAGAAGTTTAGTATCAAAGTGTGAGACAGTTATTGAACAAAATATTGGGAAAAATAGAATATGTTAAAGCACTGAAAAGTCTTCTGCACAGTAATTTAATTTTCAGAATTCCTCCAATATTTTAAAAAAACTTCCAGGAAGAAGAAAAAATATTAAATTATCCTGAAAATGACACAGTTGTGGTCTGAAGAAAACTTCTAAAGTTTCTGATTTTAATTGAGACAAAGAGATGAAATTAATTCCCCAAGTTTCCAATGGAGGTCTGATCTAGGGTGTATGTGTATATCTCTTACACCTGAGTGCCTCAGCAG
>NW_008670953.1:105671-116213 GCF_000695815.1 Acanthisitta chloris
AGGAAGAAATGTCCTGCCCCATTTTACAGAAGGGATGGTAGGGCAGAGGGACACAGTGGCTCCTGATTCACAAACAGTGCCATGATGGAAAAGCATCAGTCCTTCCTTGCTCTCATCACCTCAGTGTTGCCCTTCTCTGTGTACCAGCAGAGGCATTCATGCCTCCACTAATCAAATCCTTAAACAGAGAGCTTCTTGTGTCAAAAATGAAATATTTTCTTCTTTTGTGGAGGGAGAGACAGCTGGAACAGTTCTAGCACCTGCATGCCATGCCTTGGGTCCTGGTGTAGCAGCTCTGCTGACTGCACTGCTGCTTTTGGTGGCAGCTCTGGACCTCCTTAGCACAGAAAATCCTGTGCTAAAGCCTGTGTAAGACTTCTGGCCATGTGCTTTGTGCAAAGATGACTCTGGTAAAACAAGAAAGCTCCAGCTGCATCCCCCAAACTTCAGGCAGTAGCTAATGGCTGGATCAGCCTTCCCCTCAGTGCTGAGCTGGGAATTGCCCTAAAGTATAAGTTTCTAGAGCTACAGAGCATCCTGCAGTAGCCAGCAAAAATTTATTAAGTGCATAGATAATATAAGTAATCTTATTAACATCCTTCCAGGACTAACAAAGATATAAATTTCAACAAAGATCTTTAGCTGATCCATATTTTATTTTGTTAGTAAAAGTAAAAAAAAAAAATCAACAAAGGACAAAGAGGAAAATGGAACCCATTATAGGAATTGTCACTGGAACTGTTTAAAAATAATTGTATGTGTAGCTGTGAGTATAACCGACAGTGTAAAGTAGTAGCAGTTTTAGCATTTCTACTTTCTAGGGCAGAAAGAAGAGGGGGCTGGAAAGAAGGCAATATATACCTGCCAGCATTTTGTTAGCACATGCATGTGCAGAAACATCTTTTCCCTTCTATCTCATGCTGAAATGTGGGCATTTGGCAAGAGTGACCTGGCCATACAACAGCCCCCTGTAACAGTATGTCTTCAGAGTGGAGTTATTTTTTTGCTTTTATTTCAGCTCTGCATTTCATTCCATTCGTCATGCCCACACACAAACACTTATGCTGCCAATCTCTGTGGGATGATGAAGTTGAAAAAAAAAGAGATTAGAGACAGCTTTTCACCTTCATTCAGCATTCTCATTTTCACTGTTAACTGGTGAAGACCTAGTTCACAGGCACAAAGATTTTTCAGAAACAGCTAGACCTCATAAAGGCATCACATTTGTTCCTTGGTTGTTAGCTAGTGACCGAAAACTAGAGGAGCCCATGCCATGGTCATCACTACCCACTCTTTGTTGCTACAGCTCCAGATAACTTCATTTGAAATTATTATGGTTAGGATATGTAGCTATTCAAAGGTGCTCAGGGTCATACCATCACCCCCTGCTTCCCACTTCCCTCAAAGCATTTCCCTTGGACATTCCCTTATGCCCAAAAGACACCATACCCTCAAAGACTTAGGTTTGAAACAACTCCACCTACTACAGAGAGAAAGGACTAGGGGAGATGCCCTGTGAAGGCCAACAGAAATACCTAGGGGATCACTAAGCTAATGAGGGTTCATTAGCCTGAAATAGCTTGGCAACCTGGCTCCTTGCACCTCATTTCAGTAAAAGCTGGTACTCAAAGCTGAGGGCCAATATACTGGCTGACTCTGCAGTGAAGACATGCTTAATGGGGCTATTACATTTTCCACATAAGGGAAATCCACCACTATTTATATCCAGCTTAGTACTTTGGATTCAGGCAGAATACTTCTGAAACTACATCCATCCAATATTAATAGCATCTGTCTTGCAGATTAACTATCACATTGTGTTTTTATTTAAACATCATCACTGAGCAATCACTCACTAAATTATTAAAAGGAAACAACAAAAATTTGTTTCAAGGTCACAAGAAGGATGTCAGCAGCCCAGTATTACTAAGCATTTTAAAACCTGGAAGATTTCGTTTTAAGGAACTGTAATAATGCCTTTCTTTGGCATATGTAATTCTATATTTTATATTTATGAAGATGGACATTTCTGAAGTGTTTAATGAGCAGCAATATAGTTGCTCAGCTAAAATGCAGAGCCTTATACTACTTTTAATATTATCCAGTAAGTAACTCAGTGCCATATGCTTCTGTAGTTTGACTGCCAAAGAATGCAACAAGTTGCTTTGGAGGCTGCCTTCGAACCCCACACCCCAGCCAAAACTATGTTTGTGGTACAGAGCTATTGATGTCCTACTGGTGTGGAACACAGAAATGGCCCCACGGAGAAGTTACACAGAGGCTCTGCTAACTCCATTGAACGGGATGTGGCTTGGAGCAATGTATGGAATCGGGGCAAAGTATAAATACTAGACATTCTACACTGGAAAAAAACAGTACAATCTTGCAAACAGTGAGATGCTTACTCTTCTTGGTTGCCAGCTGACCTTTTCTCCCTAAAGCATAAGCCACATACTTAACTTTCATGCACCATCCTAGGGTACATGAAATGTTTTGGACTAGGAAATGGCAAGAGAGCCGCTCCACTTTTAACTTCTGACACCTACATCTCACCTCAGGGGATATAGATTACTGAGCTAGAAATGGATGCAGGAAAGTTAGAGAATGGGAAAAAAAACCCCAAAATTATCATCAACAATAAAGGATGAACACAAACAGAAATTGAAGAGATCTGTTAGTTGTACACATCCCATTATTTTCATAGAAACATAGAATCAACCGAGTTGGAAGAGACATCAAAGATCAACGAGTCCAACCCTACTGTCATTACTAGACCACAGCACTAAGTGCCACATCCAATCTTGTCTTTAAAACCTCCAGGGATGGTGAATCCACCACCTTCCTGGGCATCACATTCCAATGCCTGATCACTCTCTTCATAAAAAAATCTCTTCCTAATATCAAACCTAAACGTCTCTGGCAGAGCTTGAGTCTGTGCCCTCTTGTTCTACTGCTGGTTGCCTGGGAGAAGAGACCAACCCCCACCTGACTACAACCTCCTTTCAGGTAGTTGTAGAGGGTGTTAAGGTCTCCACTGAGTCTCCTCTTCTCCAAGCTAAACAATCCCAGCTCCCTCAGCCTCTCCTCAAAGCACTTGTGCTTGAGTCCCTTCACCAGTCTCATTCCTCTTGATGGTAGGATTCTGATGCAATAAGGGTTCTGAGCTCAAAACTCAGTTGTGTTTTTCTGGCTGCAATAGCTGGTCTGTAAAATGACAGACTCTTCAGACTTTGCTTTGTTAAATGAAGACAGAAAAAAATCTTCCCTCTCTTGTCCACCAAGCAGCTGATCCTTCTGTGCTTAATATGACAGAAAACAACAACTAAAAGAACATTTAGCTCATGCATACACCAGTCTTAGCCTAGCTGGACATTTTCTATGCAATTTAATATTTTTGGCAGAAAAACAATAATGGTTGCAAAGGGACATAAATGGAAACGAAGAACAACAAATCTGAAACAGATGTTAGGAAGCATTCCTAGCACAGGAGAGCTGATGTGCTGAAAAGCTACCTGAGGGTAGGACATTAAAAGACACCTCTCAAGAAAGCCTGTGAGGAAGAGCAGAACAACAGAGGAAGGCTTGATCCAGACACCTCCTTGTCCTCCACACCTCTCACTCCACTACATCAGGGAATTCTGGTTTTCATACACAAGATTCTATGGCCCATTCAAGCCCACTTTAGAACAGAGGCAAAAATGTGAGGGAGAAATTTTGAGTGAGTTTCAGATTAAAAGAGCAAGGAGGAATAAAAGCACTGTTGTGTTATTTCACCTCCAACAGAAATAAACTACTTTAAGCCAGGATGTGACTCTGAGGAGATTAAACCACACCCAGTGGGCATTCATGCCGTTAGTACTTTGTTTGTTAACCATGTAATTTTCACAGTCTGGAAGATACATGGGAAATTAATTTTTAACCAGTGCTGATGACCATGTTGAAAGCTACACAATTTCTAGTGAGTGTTTTAGGATTGTCTCTAAAATAACAAATTACTACCTGTTGAATAGGGCACCCACTGTGATTAGCCCCACTCTGCCCATTTGATTATCCTTAATGATTAGTATGGAAAGTATCCTGTAAAGTACTTTGCAATCATTGACACAATATTTCAAAACCAGGAGAAAGACAGGCCTAACAAAGGGGAAAGTGAGTGAAAAGGTAACATGGATTTCTTTGTCAGACCTCAGCACCAAGTCCTTGATTCCCACACTCAGTACTCATATCCCACACTCAGTCTGCTATGGTTACCTTGTCAAAGAGAATATCTGCATGTTTCTATGTCTTTTTAAATGTGGACAGAAACACTCTGGCAAATAAATCCTTCAAGAAACCAGAGGGTCTGTATGAGTCGTTCAGGGGATGATTTTCAATTGTTCACATTCCTAAATCCTGTGGATGCTCCTCAGACCCTGTTCATTAATGTCCATGGAACATGGGACATGTACTAATGATAGAAGTGATGAGGAACAAGGAGGTAAGTTCTGCATCACTGAGCCCAGAAGTGGACTAAATAGTGAAGCCTGAACTACACTATAGCACTTGTGAAACACAAGTAGCTAAAAGACAGAGCTTTAGCAGAACTGTTCTTCGTCATCAGCTCCAGAAGGCAAAACTCCGGCAACTCCAATGTATCACCATTTCTATGTAACAGGTTCTAGTCCAGACCTGCAGATAAATAGCAGGAAAGACTGGTGCATTTTGGGGTGGGTTTTTAAACAATTCCTGTCTAGATTTTGTTTAGGATCTCTTCTTGGTACAGGGGCAAAATGCAAATCCCCTCACTACCTTCTCTTTCATGAAGGCTTGTTTAGTATGCCACCTGACACTGAGAATGGGATAACTCAAGGAAGAAGGTGATCTGGCATGTAGAAGTGGGTATCACATTTGCAGTGACTTGTCTTTCTGCCCAGTAGATGGCTTTAGACAAGACAGAGATGGTGTACTACTTTGGTCCATGCGTCACACTCTCCAGTTTTCTGATGCAACATGGCAACTGCTGCATAGGAAGACACCAATGCCAAATGTGGATTAACTACTTCAGCATTTCCTTCCCTCTGCCAACAGCCAGGGCTAGCACTGTGGGTGCTTAGATAACATGATGGATTGAGGTGACACTGTCTCTTCCATTCACACCAGGGCTGCATCCACTCCTGATTAGCAGTTATTTTGTTGTTTACGGTCTAACTTTTTTGTCCTTTCTCATTTGTAGTCACTCTGCATGCATCACATCTCACTAAGAGATCAGGGAGTGAAGAAATGCCAAGGGAATCAAACATCAGAATTTCTAAGGAATAGCTAATTATCAACCCAAAGTCTCCAGTATGTAGCAATTTTCTATGTGCAAAACATCAGTTTGGCATCGTGTCTGAGTACAAGGCATGATTGTATGTTGATACTTTG
The DNA here is from genome assembly GCF_000695815.1 of Acanthisitta chloris. Classification (NCBI taxonomy): domain Eukaryota; kingdom Metazoa; phylum Chordata; class Aves; order Passeriformes; family Acanthisittidae; genus Acanthisitta; species Acanthisitta chloris. The sequence goes on from NW_008670953.1 coordinate 111,075, forward strand.
TCATTATTATGGTGGTATGAGTGATTACTAGTACAGATATTATCTGCATTTTTCTAAATCTATGCCAGCTTTTTCTAGATAAAAATATTCATTCATTCTCTCTAGGTATAACTTCCATTACAAACACATAAAGTTTGCTTTCTTCCTGACCCAGAAATAGTCTTGTCTAAATTACAAAATTCTGTGCTACAGAAGAGATGCAGCATCAGAAATCAAAGCCTAAATATTCCATGTCCACTAGGAAACCCAGTTATTTTCTTGTTGAGTGCAGGCCACTAAGCAAAACATTTGCATTACTCACAAATCAGCAAGAACCAACATGCTTAGAAATCAGAGTAGTTGTTGCACATCCTTCCTTTCTGTCTGTCACTGCAATGAAAATCCTTTGCAGCTGTCGTATGAGTGGATGACACAAATTATGCCTGGAAGGGATATGCTCTAGTTATGAAATGTTAATTTTTGTGACAGATAACACAGATGTAGCAAGTTGAGCAACAAGGGTTTTTCAAAGCAGGCTTTACATATACTTTGTGTGATCCTCCTTCAGTAACTAAATTCTGGATAATAAAATAAGAATGCTCCTGGTCTCTAAAAATAAACTGTTTATTAGGAGAATTATTCATGGAGATGGTATGTATGTGCTGCTGGCATTTTGGTGGTGTGTGTTCAGACTGACTTCTTCCCACTCTCTTCGGACTCTTCCTTCTGGTCATTCATGGTCCTCCTTTGAAATCTCATGCAAGTTCCTACATATTTGATGCTACCAGTTTTCTTTGATGGTTTATCTTCTGAACCAGCATGTGCTGACTTGTAAGGCAGTAAGAGGTTATTAGGACATAGTTCTTTATGGGTACATGTTTTTACTGCTGTCCTGGTGTAGCCTGTTAATCTCAGGATCATCACACCTTCTGCTCTTCATCTGTCCTGCTCTTTGAAGTCATAGAATATTCAGAGTTGGAAGGGACCCACAAGGATCATTGAGTCCAACTCTTGGCCCTGCCCAGGACATCCCTGAGAGTCACATCATGTGCCTGAGTGCATTGTCCAAGTGTTTCTTGAAGTATGTCAGGCTTAGTGCTGTGACCACCTCTTCCACTGCTCAACCACCCTCTGAGTGAAGAATCTTTTTCTAATGTCCAGCTTAAACCTACCCTGACATGACTTCAGGAGAGATACTTTGGTTGGGATTTGCTGCATGTTTGCTGCTGTCTTCATCTGTCAGATGTTTTCCTATTGAGCTTCTCTGTTGTTTACACACTTTGCTTCCTCACCACGTGGAGCAGCTGCCAGTTGAGCCACTTGCTATGTCTATGAGATTCTGGTCTTGCCATGTTTCCCCAGGACTCTCCTGTTAAACTGCCATTGCCTTGGACTTGCACCCCCCAACTGTCCTTAGTCTCAGTTACCTGTAGAACTTGAATCTGGATTAATTTCAGCATGTTCAGCATGGCTACCTGATGGCTGAGCTAGCTCACTGAACCATAGACTTGTTTAGGTTGGAAAAGATCATCAACTTCAACTGATAACTTAGCACTGCTGTGTTCACCACAAAACCATATCCCTAAATGTCACATCCACACATCTTTTGAAAGCTCCCAGGGATGGTGATTCCACCACATCCCTGTACAGCCTGTTCCAATGTTTAATCACCCTTTCAGTGAAGAAATGTTTGCTAATATCCAATCTGAACTTCCTCTGGTGCCACTTGAGGCCATTTCTTCTTTCCTATTGCTTGTTACTTAGGAGAACAGACTGACCCCCACCTTTCTACAACCTCTATTCAGGCAGTTATAAAGAGTGATAAAGTCCCCCTGAGCATCCTTTTCTCCAGGTTAAATAACCCCAGCTGCGTCATCTGCTGTTCATAAGACTTAAACTCCAGACCCTACATCAGTTTTGTTGCCCCTCTCTGGACACACGCCAGCATCTCAGTGTCTTGCTTGTAGTGAGGGGCCCAAAACTGAACACAGGATTAGAGGTGCATCCTATTAGTCCCACATGGTGAACACTGTCTTGCCCCTGTCTTCCACGGAGCCTCAGGGGACGTTGGCTAGTGACCAATCTGGAGCTGGACTTCAATGATCCTTGTGGGTGCCTTCCAACTCAGGATATTCTATGATTCTATGAAACTGCCCTGACTGCTGAACTTTTTTAAGCAGTCAGCAATGTAGCATAACCCTTTATGAGAAGCCTTCGGTTTCCTAACCCCAAGTCTTACATGTCTGTTTTCCAGATAGTTTAACTTCCAAGCACTGAAGTGGTAAGTAGCTATAAATGTGCAACCCTTCCCCCTGAAAGTGAGCCATGAGGATCTGTGCAGGACATGACAATTGCTCCAGGCAAGGGATATAGACAGCAGGATTTCCCCCAAGATGAAATTATGTGCTCTATGCCAATACAGGCAAGCTGAAGCTGTCACTCTAGCATACTTTGTGAAAAGGTGTTAAAGAGAGATATGGAGAGCTGGATTTCACTGGCATACAAGGTATGCATGCAAGTTATATTGTAGGACAGTTCTTTACAAAAACTAACTGTGGAAAAAATATATTCACAATGCTGTGATGGAATAAGTGGCCCTAGAGTTCCTTTCTTTACCGGCACAAGCCACCTAAATTAAGGCTGCAGTCTAACCATAAATTAATCAGTATTTTCAGTATGCTCCAAACTCTGTCAAGTTGCCTGAAAGTATAGTGAAGGTGTGGAGAAGGAGGGGGGTGTATGGAACAAGCCCCAAATAAACAAATAAATAAGCAAGGCAAGAAGCCTACAAAAGTAAAAACAAGTTAACATGCAATGCCCTAAATCTGCCCAATAAAACAGTTTGATCAGTGGTCTCCAGTTTTTCATGTTCAGTGCCACATGGTGTATGCGAGCCATGACAAGACTCTGAGGAATCAGGGAAGCTGGAGTCTGGCTGGCATACGAAATCATTCCTGAAGTGCCACTGCCTGTGACATAAGGGATCGTTCCAACATCTTTGCTGGCCTTCAGGGCTTTTTTCTAACAGGTGCAGCAGATGAACTTCTCTACAGCCTTCCTTGCGAGTATGAGACCAACCCGCCGCCAGTCCAGGATGCCAATGCCAGACGAAGGTGGCTTTGCTCATACTAGCAGGACTTGCAGCATTCTTGTGAACGAGCAGCAGGAACCTGCTCTTCTGCAGAAGGAACTGCTGAATGCTCTGATTTATTGCCACTTTGCGACCAGCAGCATGAAAGTCTTGGGCTTCCCAGCAGCTCTGTCCTGTCATATGAACTCCACAGTGTCCTCTGGGCTGAGAACCACCCTGAATTGCAAGGAAAATGCTACAACTGGGACTGGAAATCTGCTATCCCTCTGGAGTGGTTTATGTGCCCCAAACTCTGCTGTGACCTGACTAATTAAAACCATGGGAAAGGATAAGCTCCAGCTCAAATTGTATCTTCCATGGGAATCATAGAATCATAGAGTCAACCAGGTTTGAAGAGACCTCCAAGATCATCAGTCCAACCCTCCCGTAGTCACTAGCCCATGGCACTAAGTGCCACATCCAGTCTCAGCTTGAAAACCTCCAGGGATGGGGAATCCACCACCTCCCTGGGCAGCACATTCCAATGCCTGATACCTCTCTCTGTAAAAAATCTCTTCCTAATATCAAACCTAAACCTCCCCTGGCAGAGCTTGAGTCTGTGCCCTCTTGTCCTACTGCTAGATGCCTGCTAGAAGACACCAACTCCCACCTGACTACAACCTCCTTTCAGGTAGCTGTAGAGGGTGATAAGGTCTCCCCTGAGCCTCCTCTTCTTTAGGCCTAAACAACCCCAGTTCCCTCAGCCTCTCCTCATAGCACTTGTGCTTGAGTCCCTTCACCAGCCTCGTTGCTCTTCTCTCGACCTGCTCCAGCACCTCAATATCTTTCCTGAACTGAGGGGTCCAGAACTGCACACAGTATTCAAGTGTGGCCTCACCAGCACCGAGTACAGGGGCAGAATCACCTCCCTAAACGCACAGAGGCTGCAGATCCAGGTCACTCCCAAATAGGTTTTGTGGCTGGTTTAATAAATGGCCTATCTGTTCTTCAGTTTCTGTTAGTTGCTGGAGTTTTGTGACTTTGAAAAAAACATCCATGAAACATTGTCAACTATTTTATCACTTGCTTTTTGGCAAAGACCTAAAAATAAGTATTTTGTTTGTAGAGACAGGAAAGTGGTAAAGATTCTTTAGACTAACTTTGTCCCTAAAAATCACTTCCACTGGAAGCAGAAAAAGAAGGTAAACTGACTATGTTCCCTAGCTAGGAATAATATCCGTAACTACAGAAGAAATCCAGAAACAAAAATTTGGTCCTCAGCAGACTAAAACATACTTCTGGCGGTTTCATTCATAGGGAAACAATGCACTCACACACACAAAAATCTTTCAGCACAACCTCAGCACATCTTGGATGTGAGAAGCAATGTCCATTATTTAAATGTTGCGTAGCGTTTTACACACTTAGGGCCTGTTTTCCCCTGTCCTTCCTGAGAGCCTTCTGAGTTAAAATAATGGTTCATTATTTGGGCAGAGAAGGATTCCTGAAAAGTGTTTTCTTTGCTTTTGCTCATGAATTACTGATGGAAATGAACAGCTGGCAAATTAAGTCACCCTGGTACTTAAGGGGAAAAAAATAAAAAAGTGCCTGCAAGTTTAAGATCTATTTACATGTCTTTAGAAAGAGAGTGGCTTTTCTCTCTACTGTTATACAGTACCCTTGGTTCAGTCTTCATCAACTAATTTGTCCTTTGTGACTCATCTGCATTGAAAAAAAAAGAATTACAGAAAAGCCAGAAATATTGGGTGATCTATTTACAATTTATTCTTTTGCAATTGTTAAAACATGGGTCCGTATCATAACATGGACCAGAGCTAACCTGGTTGCAGCTTTGAGCCTATGTTAGAAGGTCTTTGCTACACTAAAATACTGAACTTAGGCTTTACTCATACTATGGAAATACCAGCTCCAATAAGGTATGTGGGTGTCCTTGTCTAAAGCCCAAATAAGTTTGATTCATGTGCCAGATGCAATATAATTTTTGGTGACACAAGTCTACAGTTTGTGTCATATATATGTCAGATATATGTTCATATATATGACAATGCCTGATACTGATGGTATATTTT
>NW_008670953.1:116238-123306 GCF_000695815.1 Acanthisitta chloris
TGACGGACCAGAGCTACGGTGAGAAACTGAACCCACAGTCTGAAGGTAAAACTAAAACTGTACATACCACATTTTCCAATATTTCTTTTTCTTTTCCCCACTACTGCTTAAACTCAATAAATTACTCATTAGCAGATACTAAGAACTGTTACATAGGATACAATCATATGATAATACTGACAAGTATCTAGTTGAGCCATCAAATAGCATTGAAGCAGGGCATTTCTAACAGAAGTGTGGGTCGGAGGCAGTCTGTGTTGTGTTAAATAATTTAACTCTTTGAAGTGTCTCATCTACCCCTTCCCAAAGATGAGCATGGAATTTGAGTGATCTCAAATTCACTGCTATTAATGACAGATGAGATTTGGAGAAATTCTGAAAGCTTTTTGGTTTGTTTTTAGCACTTGCATTTAGCACAAGTTTATATTTGCTACAGTGAGATTTAGTCCTTTCACTATAAAGTAAGACATCATGGTAAAGAAAGGGGGAATGGAAGAAGGAAAAAAATGTTTTCCTGAAATTGCTGTGGTATTCCCAGAGGATGTCTCAGCATCAACTGGAAAGTTTCACAAGCTGTCCATGAACATCAGACAGTAAAGGCTCATTGGGCTGAGGCTTTGTTGAGCCAATCTGCTCACACTTCATCAGGAGTGTCAGGGGATCCTGATAAAATGATAACAATGCTGTGCACTGGGTAGAGGAGAACATAAATAAGCTACTTAATTCCATTTCTTTTAGCATTTCTTTATGTCCAGATGCTCGAATCATATCACACCAGCCCAGCCTTTGTACTCAGAGAGTTTCTCTGAATTGGATTAGGTAATATATTGAAAGTCATATTTCTTGTAGTGCCTTTGGGTTCTCTGTGTGTGTGTGTTTGTGTGCATTATTTCCCTATGACTGTGGTTTTGTATATGCAGAAAACAATTAAATGTTGCTTCTTCCAATTATTTTACTAGAAATCAAGGTCATTCCCTGAGAGTCATTTGCTATAAAAGATTGTTATGAATACATGAATTTATGTGTAAAAATCCAAGAATATTATGGAAGACTTACTAGTTACCATTTTATTTTAATGCAACAAACAGCAGGCAGAAAGCATGGCTTTGTCTGCTAAGAATTCCATGTTAAATCAAAACTTTGGGATATCTCTTCTTTCTGACTGGAAATGACTGCTGACAGCCACCAGCCCTTGCACTGCCCTGAGCTGCTGAGCAGAGGGCAGCACAGGAAACATGACACATCTCCAAGCACACAGGAGACCACTGATGCATCTTGCTCCAGCTTCAGATAAAGACATCCTATTTTTTGTCTTGCCTAAATGATGGACACTAAAGGAAATATCCTAACTAATCTCAAGAACACTACCTCAGGGAAAGACTGGGTCATTCAGCACCATGAGCTATATTCCTCTTACCCTGCATAGCACGGCAAGAATGTTGCCCGTACTTGTACTGAACAAGTGAGCTCTTCATGGAAGGCCTGTTTGTCTGTGGTATCTGTAAAGTACCTGGTGTTCTTCCACTACATGCTGTTGAATTAATGTCATTTTGATTTCCTTCTCTTTCCTGCTGGCAACCAAGATGCTTTCATACAGACAGCTATGATATTGTGTACCCTGGTGGCTTATATACTAGACAAGTATTTGCAGATCCAATACCCTGGACATTGTTTACTGATCTCATTTATTTAGCTCAAGTTTATGCATGTATTATTTCATGAATGTATATTATACAACTGTCTGCTGCACGGCTCTGGCCCATGTCATTGTCACATCGTGGTGGGCAGCTCTTTCCTCACACGCAGTGCATACATGCAGGGCAGTCAATGAGAGGAAACAAGGGTCAGGCATATTGCCCTTGGTCTGTGTACTTGGAACTGCACTGACCTTGGAAAACAGAGGAAAGAAAAAATAGGAATATTTTTTGCCACTCCCATAAACTGGGATAATTGTTCATAATTGTGCAGTTGCTAGATCCAATGTGAAGGGGACTTTGGAAAATGCAGTTGGGAATCCCAAAGAAAATGGGGCCATCCCTTTTGGGTAGCAGCCCACAGTTATATCAAATTATGCTGACCATGAAACTGTATCCTTAGACAGGAACCCACAGCTGCAATTGCAGAGTGAGTCCTGGAGCATGCGTGGAGCAACTGGAATCTTCTGGATATGCAACAGGGAACATTCAGGAGTTCACAGCTGAGCATGTGTGAAGTATAGTCAAAGGTCTGAAAGCTGGCACCACTTTGGGAGATTTTTATGGGAAAGTCAAAAGACAGCACACCTCTGAGACAAAGGACTTTCTAACATGTTTCAAACTCTTCTTCCAAAGTATGGGACAACATGTTGGTCAAAAAGAAACGTTTAGGCTGGAAAAAATACTTTAAGATCATGGAGTCCAACTGCAAACCTAGCACTGCCAAATCTAACACCAAACCATGTCCCTGAGTGCCACATCTGCACATCTTTTAAATAGCTCCGGGGATGGTGACTCAAGCACCTCCCTTGAGAGCCCATTCCAATGACTGACAATCCTTTCAATGAAGAATTTTTTCCTAGCATCTAATCTAAACCTCCCCTGGCACAATTTCAGACTGTTTTCCCTTGTCCTATTTCTTTTTACCTGGGAGAAGAGACAGACTCCCACCTTGCTACAACCTCCATTCAGGCAGTTATAAAGAGTGATAAAGTCCCCCTGAGCATCCTTTTCTCCAGGTTAAATAACCCCAGCTGCATCATTTGCTCCTCATAAGACTTAAGTTCCAGACCTTCACCAGCTGCATTGCATTTCAGACTGTTTTCCCTTGTCCTATTTCTTTTTACCTGGGAGAAGAGACAGACTCCCACCTTGCTACAACCTCCATTCAGGCAGTTATAAAGAGTGATAAAGTCCCCCTGAGCATCCTTTTCTCCAGGTTAAATAACCCCAGCTGCATCATTTGCTCCTCATAAGACTTAAGTTCCAGACCTTCACCAGCTGCATTGCACTTCTCTTCTCTCACTTCAGCACCTCAATGTCTTTCTTGTAGTGAGGGGCCCAAAACTGAACACAGGATTCCAGGTGCAGCCTCACCAGTGCCAAGGACAGGAGGACAATCACTTCCTGAGTCCTACCGGCTACACTATTGCTGATATCAGTCAGGTCACCATTGGCCTTCTAGACCACCTGGGCACACTGCTGGCTCATGTTCAGTGTCCTTTTCTGCTGCACAGCTTTCTAGCCACTCTGCCCTAAACCTGCAGCGTTGTGTAGGGTTGTTGTGCTGCAGGATGCAGTACTTATACTTCTTGAACCAAGTATTGCCTTTTGACACAGTTAAAATTATTTTAATTAAAGGGAATAAAACTCTACCCAAAGATCTACACATTAATTCTTTAAAACGCAGGGATATTGCTGGAAAATTTTACTCATTTTCATTGAAAGAGTAATGTGGAGCCTAATGCCTTTGTCTCCCTTACAGGATATGGCTATTTTCACATTGAGCCTCTTACTCTCTCTGTCTCATTTTGGATATTGCATTTGACTTCATGAGTAACAGCTACAGGTCTTCATTTATGCTCCAGGTATCCCTCCCACTGGCTAAGACATGTGAAATAAATACAAAGGAAAGGCATTCCCTTGAGTATGAACACACTGAAATAGACTTCCTGCTCAATGGAAGGAGGGGACTCTGACACTTTTTCAGGAGAAATTCAACAGATACTGGCTATGGTCAACCAAGGAGGCATGGTAGGATCGAGGCAGGGAGAGACATCCTGCTTCCCAACTCCTCTCTCCTGCCCTAGTATAGTTCTTTCCTCAACACACAATCCTAGACCTGCATGACTCAAATATTTAAGTGTCCTAATAGCATAAAGACAATTGTTATGATTTATGTAGCTTTCTTCTTCCTGTCTGATTGAGCAACGTAAAAGGAAACTTAGGAGTTCCAGAAACAAGGTCATGAGCCATCACCAAATACTGACTGTCCTACTAGCACTTGTGGTAGGATCTCTTTATGCTATCCTGGATGCAGAGTGAATGCACTTGAGCAGAGAAAAGCAATCTCATGGGAACAGAATTCAGGTGATTACTCCTCATATTCGCACTAAAGAATGGCTAAACCACATTTTAGCCCAGACTCTCATAAGGCTATTCAGATCAGTTCTGTGGTAGCTATAAATGACTAGGATCTTACCCTCTCATCTATTAACTGATTCAAGGAAAACAAAAGGTATATTTTTTTAAAAAGCCATTTCTCATTGTAAGGACTCTGGGTCTGGGTCGTCACAGAATTCTGGGGCAACAGGCCACATGATACAAATCAAGATGCAAAAATAAATTGGCAGTGGCATAGAGGAATCAAATGCATTGCAAGAACAGTATGAATGAGTGCTCTTTCTACAGAGAACATAGCAGGTGGATTTGCCTTAATTAATGATGAAGCAGAAATGGAGAGTGAGACAATATCAGTTGCAAAGTTCCTAGGCATACAGTAGAATTGTCCTAGGACACAAAACCACTTAAAACTCAGGTTTTGCTCTGCCATTAGAATTGTGAAAGACTGAAATACAAGCATGCAGACTTTAGGATATCTGTAGGTACAGTTGTAGTTTGAGCACCCTGGTGCTAAGTATGTCAAAATCCCATGGAGCTCTATAATGGCTCTTCTGCATAGTGCATGTCTAGTATCTGTAGTACTTAGCAAACTTTGGACTAGTATATCCCTAGTATGCAGGCTGAGGTTTCAAATTACCGATGAGGCCTTCTGCTTCTTTAAATGTGGTATTAAGGGTACCTTAGATTTCTGAGCAATATCATCCTTTTTTAGATCTGTCCATTCATCATAATATTGTTCCAGGGTTTCTTAGGTAAATTTGATTGACAGACACCCATCTTTATCCTCTGCATGGCTGGAGGTCAGCACTGGTGGAAGGTAATGCTTTTTTAATTAGCTGCTAGGGTTTTAAATTTCCTTTGTGTGGATTGCACGTTGCATTCCTGTGAATCACTATGTGAAGAGATGGTCTTTGCATTCACTATTCAGTACAACACAGAGAAGTGGAGAAGAGTCATAAAAGATTCATATCAAAGATGTTTATGAAGAGTCTTGGATCTAGACAACCTCCAGGTTTTCCAGCAGTGACTGTGAGAAAATAAAAACAGCATTAAAATGATGACAGAATTTAATCCAAAGATACACTTTACAGTCTGCATCACGAACCACAAAGACAAAATACTGGCTATAAATTGTGGAAATCATCTCAAATCCTTTATACATACTGACTGCACAGCTAGAATCAAAAGGATAAAAAAATATATGTGTGGATAGGGACAACAAATCATCCATTCAAGATGGCAGTAATCTGTAGAATACCTTTGTAACTGGATTTATGTTTACTTAAAATCACCCTGTGCATAAATAAGTTGTGGCAAGAGCTTTAAAAGTTTCCAGCAATCCTCTGATACCACTGGGGTATTTGTTTGAGGAAAACACAGTACATGTGAATATTTATACCAGGCTGTTTGTAATAAGCTTACAGTAGACTGAAGGTGAAGGGAAATTGCAGAAGAAATAAAATGACAGGATATCCATGCAGATTGTACATAGGTGGGCAACATGTTTTCCATGCTTCTAAAATTGATCTAGTGTCATTAGTCATCGTACAAAGTGAAAATATGCCAACGCTGCTACCAGGACTAAGATGGGCCTAAGATACGAATTCTCATGAGACTCCAAAATTCAAGGACTTCCTTAGCAGTGGTTAATCAGCTACAGCATAACGAGCAACAGCAGGTCATTAGTGGCAGCTAGTATTGAAGATAGACTTCAAAATGGGATGTGCTAAAACCAAACAGTGTACTTAATAAATGAATGCAACAGTGAGCTTTGGGAAATGGTTGGAAATTCCATCTATAAAATGTAATCATAACTAAGTACTTGCTCCTGCAACTAATTCAGTAAAGCTCTCTCTCAGGCAGGGACTCATTTACACTGAGATTAACCCTACAATTCAGAAAAAGTTGAACAGAATGAGGCCATACATTCTGTGCATACAAACAGTGAGATCTGGCCTCAGTCCAGGTGGTGTTATATCCCATAGCATGTAGAAGTTTGTGTGTATGTTATATGTAAACATTCGTAAATATACTTCAGCCTGCCCTTCAATAAGCTGACTCTCTAAGTGTTTTCACTTGAACTGGGGAATTGCTACTTAGGATAACATTTCCTAAGATAATGTCCCAGTGAGAGGGAGAGGCGTAGGCTCATGATAAATCTTGCTTACACACAAATTAGTCTGTCTATAAAGGAAAGGGCATTGCAGACAGGACTGGAAACACTCAGATCTCCAGCTAGGTCCGGTGGTCTCAGCCAACTTATTAGCTATGGTGCGGAAAACTGAACAAAAATGCATAATAATGTCCAGGATAATCAAATAATGTTGCAAATTGGTTATTTCAAATCAAACCTACAGGATGTTCAGAGAAGTTTGTAAATTACCCTGTTTCCCTAAGTATTTTCTGTGTGAACAGCATCAATTTTTGTGTCATGTGTGAAGACAAACTTCTGTAAAATATCCCAGTTTCATCTGAAGTTGAATCTGTTGCCTTGCTTTTTCCTATCGTTTTACACATGCACACACAGAGTCATAATGTTTATTAGTACAATCTATATACAAAATTCTAGGTTTAACAAGTTACTTTTGTTTGTATGTGTATATGACAATGGGAGAGCAAGATACAAGGGGGGAAATAATATTTATGAGTGATCTTTCATATTTTTAACAACATGGAGACCATAATTTTCAAAATAAGAATTTATTGCTTATGAAAAAGCAAAAAAGAGTAATTAACAGAACTATACTGAAGTCTCCATTTCTGTATTGTTTTTAAAGGACATTTTAGAATTTTGAATTTCTTTTTGATGCTTCCAAAAGTTCATTTAATTGATTTTTCTACTACTTATTCTCCCCAGCCCATCTGCTTTTGTATAGCATGATGACGAGTAATGTCTGTCATAGCAGTGTGCAATGATTTCTAGATCCTTGGCTATTCTCAGCATGTGTGTTCACAGTGTAAAAAACACTCT
>NW_008670953.1:123319-133031 GCF_000695815.1 Acanthisitta chloris
TGTTTGAAATATACACTTTTTGTCTGAAGATGAACATAGACTCCAAGACTGAAGGCAGCATGTCAGTGATAGGGCCAGATATTCTCTGTATTTTTTACTTGTTCTTTCTGTAGTGATTCTAATTTCAGAAAGAAGAAGAATAAGAAAAGTTGCCTTTACTTTTCCATCACATTTAATTGGTTTGTAGAAAATGCAGGAGTCTTGCTCAAGATTTATAAACAATCTGAAGATGAACATAGACTCCAAGACTGAAGGCAGCATGTCAGTGATAGGGCCAGATATTCTCTGTATTTTTTACTTGTTCTTTCTGTAGTGATTCTAATTTCAGAAAGAAGAAGAATAAGAAAAGTTGCCTTTACTTTTCCATCACATTTAATTGGTTTGTAGAAAATGCAGGAGTCTTGCTCAAGATTTATAAACAAATACACCATTATATTCCTCATTAGGTTGAAGAATACCTGTATAAGTGGAAGCTGTCAGGAACAATAAGTGCCCCCCTCCTTTTTTGCTTATATAATAATCCCAGCATTCAAAAGACTAATCACTACACACTGATCTACAAAGCATCTTATTTCCTCATCAAATTTCCCTGCTGGGCTTAGCCATGCTTGTCAACTTCCCAGATCCCCCTTTCAATAACTGGTTTATTCTTAGCAACTTGCCAAAATGCATTCCTAAGAGTAAACCATGGAAGAATGAAGTTCTAATTTCTTTATCTCACTCAAGAAGAGGTTTCTGCCCATGCTCATGGGAAAGGTCACAGGCAATTTTGGCTGCAGGTTCCCTTGAAATAAGCAGGCATGTACAGCACATTGGGGCCCTTTGTCTGTAAATACAGATGACCACCAAAGATGACAGTGAAGAAAAAAATAAGGAGAAGGGAACTAAGAACAAAGGTAAGAAACAAAATAAGAAGGAAAAAAGGAAAAGGAAAATAAATAGATTTAAGAACAGAAAAAAAAAAGAAAAAAATAAAAAATGAATTAATAGAAAAGAGAAGAAAAAGGGAAAAAGGAAAAGGAAAGGAAAAACAAATGGGAAATGGAAAAGAAAAGGAAAAGGAAAAGGAAAAGGAAAAGGAAAAGGAAAAGGAAAAGGAAAAGGAAAAGGAAAAGGAGGGGAAGGGGGAGCAATGAAATTGATCCAATAACAACATGATCTTATATGTCAGCATTAATGTCAGCTATAGCTCCTAGGTAGTGCCGAACTGAATTTCAAAGACAACTGCCATGTGCTCTAACCCTTAACTCCTCTGGTGCTTTTCTGGGCAAAGCTGAACCTCCCATGTCTTCCTGGAAAGGGAATCAAGCAAACACTGATGTGCCCAGCTCACACCCAACATGATGAAGAAAGCCAGGCAGTTACACGTAAGTGCTCAGGGGTTACATGTTCTTTGGATGCATGTGGCTTGCAGGTTCTAAGGCAGCATGATGCACTGTGCACCGGGTCAGCAAGTTTAAACAAATCCACATTGAGTTGAATGAGTTCATCCCTATGGAGCAAGAGCTGAAACTGGGCATTTACTGACTTTCTAAGCATTGACAAAGTGAATTAGGGACGGATTATTAGATTCACTAATGTGAGTCTGATTTGTCCTTTCTCATAAAGGCTAAGCTTATTGATTTCACTTTCTTGCTTATTCTTTCCCAATGTTTTGTTTATTACTAAAACACTCATTTATTATATGTTCATATATGAAGTGTCACTGAAAAAAGAACAGTAAATGGAAGGAAAAGTTATAGCATTTCAATATCGTTTCATCTCCTACTTGATGTTTGTCACAGGTTTCACACAATACATTCTGCATCAATTGAACTACCTGAAGCACAGCCCCTAGCAAGGTAAGTCTCAGGTGCCTTCCTTCCCCATAAATACATCTGTGGTAGTTCCTGAGCCTACACTCTCCAGGAACATTTTGAATACAGTGCAGGCGTTATCAACTCCTGCATAAAAATATTATTTTCTCCAGATGACAGTATATGAAATACAAAATAGATTGTGCTATTGTATCTTTATCTGTATCTTTAGCACTAATTTTGACTTTCACCTTATTTGTTTGTACTAAATACCTAGGCAGGTCCTGTATACAGGTTTACTACATCAGACTCTACATTACTAATTTTTTCCATTGGCAATAAAACAACCATTTTCCACAGCTCCGCTTTAAGCCTACCAAAGGAAAGAGAGTTCTTTTCAATAAGTCAAATAATCATTTGGATCAGAATTTTGCTGTATTATTCAGCATAAGTCAAAATTATTTTCACTATATAACCAATAACCTGCTTAGAAAATTAAGATGACAGGTTTTTATGACCAGGGATTTGTGGTTTTCTTTATAAAACTTACTTCCAAATCTTGCATTTTCTTCTTCAGGAGGATGAGTCTATCTCTATGGAGAGACAGGAAAAAAATGAAAAAACCACCACCAAAACAAACAAAAAACCTGAACCCAAACAGGTTAATTCAGTGTTTAGACTATGTATGTGTGGATAATGCCTCTAGCTGCCAATCCATTTTAAAAGGAGGAGACGAGACACAAAGACTGCTTCACTGTTGTTGAGGTTGGACAAAAGAGCACTGCAGAGACAGAACAGCTCCTTCACAGCTAAAGAGCATTCTCAATTCTCCCTCTCTCTTGTTCTTATCTCCCTCTCAAGTTACTGCATTTTCTGTTCCCCTCATGCCATTGCAGTAGTGTTGAGGACAAGTGAGATAATGCTTGGCCCAAATCCAGGCAATCATTTTGGAGTAATTAGTTTAGGTACTGCACACCCAGCCCATACTTTTTTTTCAGGTAGGTATCAGGTTGCTCACATTACCTGATTACCTGCCTGCATTTGGATGGCCAGCCCCAAGGTTCAGGTAAAGCTTGTCTCCAGGTACCAAGTGAGGGTTTAATTGAATGTATTGGTTTGTTCTGTGAAATTTGGCTCTGCTGCAATGACTTATTTCTCCTTCTGCTGCTGTATGCAATCTCTCTTTTGCTGCTGAGCTTTTTTGGCACATCTAGCTCAAGAACAAAGTCTGTGCTGTCATGACCTTGGAGCTGCTGCTAATTCTGACATTGTTGCCTTTTTTCTGTTTCTCCATTTATTTGGAGAGCTGGGAAAGAGCAAAATCCATTATGAGAGCTGAGCAATTTTTCACCCTGAGGAACTATAGGCATAAGCAGCTGGGTGTGCACTATTCAGGTGGATTCTCAAGGTACACAAATTGTGCATCCCCTGCCTTCCCAATGATTTCACATAAATTAGGCAGTTTTATGTAAGAAACACACATTCAGTCCTCACATGAGAAATACTGTCTAGGGACAGAAGATGAGTGATGTTGATGTGCTGTATGCGGATGGTTTCCTTGATCAGGCAACCTTTTTAGACTTTTTACTCTTCTGTGCCCCATCCAGTGATTCCTGACCAATCCCTTGCCACACCTCCCCATGCTCCCCTCTAACCCAGGGTCCTTCTTACCCAAACTCCTCTCCTGAGTGCACATTAAACAACAGTAATGTCTTGCCTATCATTCTTTGCCTACACACCTCCTCCCTGACCAGACAGGTCCCTCCTAAGGGCAAGAAGCAGCTATGTCTCCACCTCATCTTCACCTCGCCACTCTGCTGCAAATGTGAGCAAGGCTGCAGCTTTATGCCAGCTGCGAGCAAGGCTGTAGCTTTATGCCAACTGTGAAGGTAGCCTTGTGCTGTGGATATATTTCCACCAGGTATTGGTCTGAGGCTGCTAAGAGTTTAACAAAGACAAGAAAAGAGCTAAAGAGCTGTTGGATGCTAAAGGCTTCCAGCCAGTACTAGCCTGGATCAGATACAGATTGGCAGCCTCGAGGTGCATGGCTCCAATTTCCCATTACCAATTCCCCTGAGCTGCTCAGTCTCCCATGGTGAAAGCTCTAATTTAAGAGAGATCCTGCAGGGCTGCGTTGTTCTTGTCCTCTCTGCTTTGTTTCCAATTTTTAGCAACAAGTCCACAAAGTCTTGCAGCCAGATGCCCACTGGCTCTAGGGTGAATGTAAGCAGACGTCCTGAGAATAGTTCAGCTCAAGAACTAAAGCTGTGGTCGCTATTTATATTCCTAGAAATCAAAGCAAATAGCAGTATTCCAGTCCCATTTCACCTAACTGATTAGCTTTGCAATCAGTGCGTGAAAGAATTTGAACTCATCAGCTACTCATAACTTTGAATATTATAACCCAAGCAATGGGAATAAAACAGTGGAAAGACAATTATATTTCTTTATACAACTGATTGCAAAGAAAAAAAATCCAATATATTTAGAGTTAGAATTTTATTAAAATTTGGGCAAAGAGATTCAGGCTATACTTGCAAGAAAAGGTAACTATGTTAATACAATGTGGTTCAAAAGGGACCTTGGTAATTTCAGTGTTACTTGGTTTCTTTAGAAGATGGCCAGGTTCTGGCCTGGCATGAACGGATTATTTCCTTCAAAGTTGGCAGAGCAGTGATGACTGCAACAGCTGAAAGTCTTGCTCTGCTCTGCATCAATGCTATTATAATTATAGTTTTCATCCAGTAAAACTAAGTAGGTCAACATGGTCATGGCTGGCTCCAAGTTTTTCAGCAGTGGAGGAGAAATTGGATGTCACCCTCCTCCAGGCAAGGGTCTAGGGACAGGCTCCTTCTCTCAACGGAGACAGTAGGAGAAGAAAGGCATGTTTAAGATGGAATAATGTGGTGAGCTGGACTTCCTGCTGCCCCTGCAGTGATCAGGGGATTAAAGGGGAAGGACCATGGCTGTTTCAGAAGCAGCTGTACTGTCCTCATGGCCAGTACTAGTTGCCCTCACACCCTCACCCTGTGCCAGCCCCAGGCAGGCAGGTCTCAGGGGAGTGCTGCATGAACCTGGGAAGCTCCTCCAAGCTATCACTCACACTACCTGTGTACCAGCACTAGACAGGCACTGTAAAAATATTAACATCATGTCTATGGGTGCTTTTATCTCACTGCATACCAGGTGTGACATGAATCTGTCCACTGTTGGCAAAGCACCAGCATCCTTCCCTGCCAAAAGAGCCCCCATGTCTCACCTGGGAAGGTCTGCCTTCCTTGCCCCACCATCCCTCACCACGCTCAGCAGCATGTCCATCAGCACAGGTGTCCTTGCTGCAGTCTGTACAGAGCACAATTACCAACAGCATGCCCCAAAATCTTAGTGGCATGAAGTGAAAACAGCACAGCATGAAACAGAAATATGTAATGTATGATCACCATACTGGGTTACCTGACTTGAAATCACGTCTTCTTTCATTCAGTAGCAACCTTTATATTAGAGATGGGCCAAAACCCAAGGTCTACATCTACTGGAGGAGGGAGAGGGTCTGAAGACTAAAATTAAAATATTCAGCTTGATACATGTTGGGTTTTCTGGGCTCTCTTTATGACTGAGGCACAATGGTGAAAGAGTTGCTGATATTTTAAGCAAGGCCTCAATTTTGTTATATTTCTTTAGCAAAATAAGTGCTGATGGTGTCTCTATTCTTTGTCTCCCTTCTGAGCTCTTTCAGTTCTTTCAAGAATCTGTACAAGTGCATTTATTGGAAGCATTTTGTGGCAGAATGTTAAAAAGGTAAATAATGCAAATACTTGTTTCTCAGATAATGGTGCTATATCTGAAGCACAACCAAGAAACATCAAGATAAGTTTGCATGTGTCAATGAAAAAAAATATAGAAAAGCCCAAATAAATCATTAAGACATTAAAACTAATGGCAGTTAGTTTTCCCACTGTTTGTGAGGGCATAGTGTCACGGCTGAACTTTGTTTTGCAGCAAGTCTGACTGTTCAAAATGGTATATAATATGTATTTTACTTTTTCAAACCTACTATTCAATGGAGAGACTAGAAAAAGATGTAAAAGTCATCAGGCAGAAAGTCTGACAGACCATTCATCTCAACACCCTGTAAAGATAATTCTCAGCCATCTAAGATGGTTATTGAAGAACTTCTGGCAGATAAACAGACTGGCAATAAAAATCTCTAAGGAAATATTGATTTCCCATCATTTCTAAAGAAAGAATGGATTGCAGAAGGCAACAGGCTATACAGGTGTACTCCATTTCAATCTCACTGTTGCACCTGAAAAGAAAGAATTCTGTTATTCCACAATAAGGGAGATCACAGACAAGCATAGGTTTGGTCAGGAAAGAGCTGAATAAAAATAAATTCTTGTATTTTAAAACCAGACATAAGAGTCCATTAGAAGTTATCCTGTTGGCTGGAAATGTTCAAAACACATTTGGAAAAGAAAAGAACTGTGAATAGACAGACTCACTCTGAGCCACTATTAACCATTGATACCTTCATGATGGGTTTGACTGCAGCTGCACCTCATACCTGCAGAGGAGATACGTTGTGCAGCATTAGCAGCTGTATGGATGGGAAGTTGTGACCCTGAGAGCTACAGTTCCTTCTGTGTGTTTTCTATTTACTGGAAGAAAAGGACCCCACAATTACTTGCTTATGGACCATATTTTGAATATGAATATGAATATGAATAAGCCCCATGAAGATGGGGCAGGGAAGGTCACTCTGCCACCTCCCACCTGTTTGCTGTGTTAAAAAGCAGCAGGTTCATAATGCATTATCTACTGCATTCCTGTCTCTACTCACTTGTCTGGATCCATGACGCATATCGCTCATGCAGGGACTATGAAGGGGCTCACTTTAAGCTAAATTTTAGCATGTAATCAACCCATATTTAGAAAATAGATCACTTTTTTATCTGAGAGTATGCAGTACAGAGGTTTTGGTCACTTTTCAGCCTCTATTCAGTTAAAAAAACATTGGAAATAATCTGCCAGCCTGGGAAAAAAACCAAAATTAAGTTTCTTTGGACTTAACTCAGTCATTACTTTGACAACCAAGCAATGCTTGCTCTGAGAACTTCCTATTCCTTCTATCCTAAATACTTTGTCTACTGCATTTTCCTCAAACAAGTCATCATGTTTCATCAGTCCAATATAAACATGACTTCTCTCCTCCGTGCTAGGTCAAAGGGAAGTATTTAACATGCTGCAACTCACCAGCACCAGTGACTTTAGTCTTGACAGCTAAAATTTTGACAGAAGAGAGAAATAGAGGAATCTCGTGAATGTTTGGAGTCATTAAACGTACACCCGGGCACCCTCATATCTACTATTACCAGTTAACAAAACTCTGGCAGAGTATTGAGGAAACTTGCAATCCAATTCTGTAAATACTCATCCATGTGGGAAGGGCTGCACAGCTGAGTGGCCTCAGTGAGTGTACTGCCAATACCCATGTGCATAAAAAGTTCCCTACGTGCTTAAGCACTTGCAGGAATCCTAATCTCTGCCTGTGCTGTTCATACGTGTCTGATACAAAGAACAGTTCTGAGACTTTTCATCACTTGTCATATTTTTGTAAATTATCCTAAGCATTTTAGAGTTTTCATTATTCCAGTAGTTACCATGTTTACAAGTAGACACACCAGATAGGTCATGGTATTTGACTTTGGACTTCTTTTTTAATTAGTTTTGCTGACCAGGGACCCACTGTTGTTGAAACAGATGTTGCAGCCCAATAATAGCTCTCAGCTGCCAACAGCAAACTGTGGAACTCAGCCCACACCACGCAGAACAAATGAGTGCAATAAGGGGCCGGTGAGCTCCAGACAACAGAGACACTCCACAACATGTGTGTTTACCAGCTCTATCTCAAGGCATAAAAAATTTCAAACATACTTCTCTTTCTCATCTAAAATAAAGCAAATGAGCAACTATTTCTCAAAAACGCACATCATTCCATAGAATAAATTGCATTCTTTTCATTCATTTATCTTGCATATTTGTTTAACTATCTTAATTTCACTATGAGTCATGCAGCACAGATCAGACAGGCTCTTCCAGACTTGCAAAGAAGACCTAGTGAGAGCTTCACTTGAGCCTGAGGAATCATGTGAAGCTTCTAAGCACTCATATCCTGTTCAGACAGGTAGAAGGAAACTATAACATTTGCTCTCTAAGGTAAAAATCAATTAGATCCCCTGTGAACAGACCTTGGCTATTGTTTAGAAGGACTGAAGTTCTGAGACAAAGTGCTATCATCCTAAATCAATACCCACTCCTGTATAATAACCAGGCTCAAATTTTTTCAGTCTTGTATGTTAAATTATTACAGTTCAGTTTCTTTGTAACATTCCTAAGTATTTTAGGCTGATTCTTTCACCTAGGAGTTATTCAGTACTATTAGGTCTTTTTATGTACAACTCATTTTATAACATTCATAAAAATATTACACAGATTAGACATGCTGTTGATCTCTGGACATGTCTTTGTACCTGTTTGTCTTTCAACAAGAGCACGACTATCTTCCTTAGGTTTAATGGCTGAATAGTATATTAATTTTCTCTTAGACATATTGATATTGTAAAAATAATGCATTTCTGCAAAGATTTCTAACCCATGTGCAAAAGCAGGCGTATTGGTAGGCGTGGCTATTTAACAACAGGTGAAAGCAGTCTTGAAAAGCAATGGTGCTTATGCAGTGCTGGTGGAGAGCAAATTAGATAACATCTTGTGGTGTAATGTGGTGTAAAATCTGAAAAACCACAACTCCAAGAACCCATATTTCTTGTGGTTACAAAAAACACAGAGCCACAAAATCTCAAGTATAGTTACTGCAAGGCTCCATTTAGGAAACTGTTCATTTATTAGTATTTTAATACCACGAAAATGCCAACTAGTTACAAAGGATTCAGAAAACAAATAAGCATCACACAAAAACAGTCAAGGGAAAGCTAGAGGGCATCTGAGGAATGGATGAGTGTCAGGTTGACCTAGCATCAGTGATATGGGAGTGACTACATGATGGAGGCAAACAGAGCATCCAGCTGAAATATGGGAAACAGAGTGGCATTCTGCAAATAATTTGATTTGGCTAAACTATATTTTCTATCTCATCAAGGGCTTTTTCAGCACCATCAGTGAGATTTCCAAGTCCTGTTTGTGACTTCAGAGCACATCTCATTTTGAATGCCACTGTGATTCATCCCCAAAACCTTTCTGGGATCTCAGCATTGTTATTTACAACTATCAGAAATGTTTAAAGCAAAAGTAGATAAACATCAGGGTAAGGAAAGGCCACCCAACACAGACCAGGCTGCTGGAAAAAGGGATAAATCCATACTTCCATCATCTATCCCCACTTCATCCCTTGTGCCCATGCAACCACACCATGAATGGCTGCTTACATATAGTTTAGACAGATCAGCAGGCTACACTGACTCACCCAAAGACCACCCAGCTCTGAGCACAGCATGAGGGGAACACCAAGCACAGGCAGCTGAAGGAACCAGTCATGGGGGCACCTTTCCCTGCCAGGGTATCCTTAGTGTTGAGCAGTGACAGGAATGAGTCAACGGGAACTCAGCTGAATGAGGAGTCTGCTGTTTCCTCACAATCTCTGCAGCTGAAACAAGGTGGCAGTAATATTTGGATATCCACTAGATCTATGAGATCCTGATTTTAATGGCCATTTATGACCACAGTAAAAACAAAATTTAAAAGAGAAAGATTTAGAACAAATACTGGCTTGAGAACATTTTTCTAGCACATACACAATATATAAATCTGTCTAGTAAAGCAAGCACCTCATAGATTAAAAATCTTGTTCGGTCCTGGTCTGGACAAAGCACAGTAGACCACGGAAGCCACAGCCTTTCCGC
>NW_008670953.1:133043-138962 GCF_000695815.1 Acanthisitta chloris
ATGGTGATTGAGAAAGCTGCTCCTAAGCTGCTTTCCCAACCTCACTGTTTTGATCATGTTACAGCTCTCTCTTTTTGCCTCTCTGCCTCATCAAACATAAGCTAGCAGGCTTCATTTCACAGCCCACTCTCATCTTGAAGTCAGCACCAAGAGCTTGACTCCCCCCTAATCCATCTGTGTTGAATTTTTACATTTGTAAGCAACCGCATCTGACTTCTGATGTTGGGAAGAGTTTGCAGTAAACATCTACAAAGTCGCTGTTTTTCAGACCTTTTCTTAAAACTCTTTTGCCCTTATGCTCTTGAAAGAAACCAGTAAGGCTTCTGATGGGCTGAGACCTCCGCTTGTCCCTCTGCAGTGCCTTTATCCTGTGGTTCTTAGACTTATACCACTGTCTTACACTGGTGACAGAGCCAATCAAGGGTGCTCCTGCTTCACCACGGACTTAGACAAAAATGAGTTCAAGATCCTTAAATCAATTTACTGTTTCCAATTTGTAGTAGCTTCTCAGGTGGGAGGTGCCTATGACTCCCTACAAGCCAGGTAGAATGCAATGGCATTTAGAAGACATTTTGAGACACTGACATTGAAGCAATGCCCACTCAAAACTGTAGAATGAAGAGCTTTGAATAAATTGTAGAATTTTCACTCATGCAAGAACTTTCCTCACTCTTCTACAAAAAAAGAGCAAACTCCTTTTGTTTTGAAAAGACTGCATATATGCACCCCACAAGAGAAAAAGAACAACTAAGATGGAAGGAAGGAAGGAAGGAAGGAAGGAAGGAAGGAAGGAAGGAAGGAAGGAAGGAAGGAAGGAAGAGAAATTAAGGTATCCTGCATATATCTGAATGGCAGGAAAGCATCTGGGTCATGTCTATGGCAGAGAGAATAAGGATCACATTCCCAGAGACACATAAACATTACTCCTAAGACAGAAAGCATGATTCATTTTGCTATCCTAAAAGAAGAGCTATCATTTGGTCTCCCTGCCAGCAAAGTAGACAAACTGTATTGCAGATATGTACATAGCAAAAGAGTTTTCTCCTCCACTTTTATTTTGCTGATGGTTGCTGGAGAATGTGTGGGACTGGCTCCTGGAGCATCCTGGCAGGCTGGCTACAGACTCCTGGAGTGGACAAGCACAGAGGCATCAGCATTGCACACCAAGGTCGAGTGTTGGACTGTCCTGTGGAAGAGAAATTGTGAGCATATTTAACACTGTAATCTTAGTCTACCAAAAATTGTTCTGTTGCTGGGGAAGTCTGACACAGACACCTGCATATGTGTCCTTTTAAGTGCAATATACACTCTTTATATGTGTGCATGAGCAGTTAGCTTTAAAAAAATCACATCCTTGTGTGTCTTGCATATCAAAAGTGGCTTAGAAATGAATCAAGCTTTTCTGCCTTGTGTGTAAGACATTTAACTAACTGAAGTCAATTATGACAAATTCTCCTTTACTAGTAAGTGATTCCCTTAATATCTTCCTTGAGTTTTGGGTTTTTTGTTTTACAGAGGGGTTTCTTTTTTTCCTTCTAGAGCATCTGGAGGAGGTCAGCCCTGGAGCCAGATTTCAGCCTGGAGAACAGCATGAATCTGTTCCAGGAAGGCAGAATTCTGTTCCTCAGAGAATTGTCCAGACTATGGGTTTGTCTACATTCTTCTCTGCTACAGCTAGGTGTGCAGTCAGGCATTTTTATCATTCTTCCCTAGCACAGTACTTCAGCACTTCTGCATTTTTATATTTTGAAATCTATCCCATTTCCCTGGTGCTGTTACATTCCCAGTTTCTGGCATTCATGAGTATGTGTAATAAAACCAAGGAGATATTTTCAAGGACACTTGTTTATCTTCCCCAAACTGCACTCTCACAATTCCCTCCTGGCACTGCAGTGATTTCATAATACATAAGGAAAACAGTGATATAAAAGCACCTTTTCATTCCAGCATTTTCTGTGCACTGCATGCCACAGCCAGCGAACTCAGAAGTCCAAATGTTGAGTTTTTCCAGCAGAAGCAAGCCCAGAGATCTCTCTAAAATTCAGAGAGGGACTGAGCAGGAGGAGAGGCAACATTTTAACTGGAAGTGAAATACCTCTGTCAAGTTAGAGGGGCATTTTCTCCAGGAACTTGGATGAAGGTTATCTTGTAAGCACAACAACTAGGAAACGAAACAGACGATCAAGGAAAATAAGGGTTCTGCACTTGGGTTGCAACAACCCCATGGATTGCAACAGGCTTGGGGCAGAGTGGTTGGAAAGTGGATGAGTAGAAAAGGACCTGGGGCTGCTGGTTGACAGCAGCTGAACATGAGCCAGCAGTGTG
This sequence comes from Acanthisitta chloris, assembly GCF_000695815.1. Classification (NCBI taxonomy): domain Eukaryota; kingdom Metazoa; phylum Chordata; class Aves; order Passeriformes; family Acanthisittidae; genus Acanthisitta; species Acanthisitta chloris. The sequence continues at coordinate 135,369 of NW_008670953.1, forward strand.
CAGAGGTGGCCAAGAAGACCAATGGCATCCTGGCCTGGATCAAAACTAGTCGCCATCATGACTAGGGAAGTGATTGTCCTCCTGTACTTGGCACGGGTGAGGTTGCACGTCAAGTACTGTGTTCAGTTCTGGGACCCTCAATTCAAGAAAGACACTGAGGTGCCGGAGCGAGTCTAGAGAAGGGCAGTGGAGCTGGAGAAGAGCCTAGAGAGTAAGTCATATGAGGAGCAGCTGAGTGAGCTGGGGTGTTTAGCCTGGAGAAAAAGGAGGCTAAGGGGAGACCTTACTGCTCTCTACAACTACCTGAAAGGAGGCTGTAGCTAGGTGAGGCTCAGCCTCTTCTTCCAGGCAACTAGCTACAGGACAAGAGGAAATGGCCTCCAGCCATGCCAGGGAAGGTTCAGGTTGGACAACAGGAACAATTTCTTCACTGAAAGGATGATTAAACATTGTAACAGGATGCTCAGGGACATGATGGAGCCACCATCCGGAAGTGTTAAAGAAATGCTTGGACATGTTATGGCTTAGATGACATGGTCGTGCTTGATTGAAAGTTGTGCTCAATGATCTTGAAAGTCTTTTCAAACCTTAATGATTTTATGATTCTGTTCTATTCTAACAAAATTCCTCAGGGATTTTTGTTGGGTTTTTTCCCCACCAGTGCCCATTAGGAAAATATTTCCTTTATAAATCAAGTCCCTTTCCTTAGAAGTGACTTGATCTATGGAATATGTAGGCCTGGGGCAATACAGAGTTATGTGAAAGTTGATATTAGAAAGCAAGAGAAAAGAGAGAACTAAAAGCAAGATGAGAGAAGTAGATAGGATGCCAACTGTTTGTGGGTTGTCCCACAGTGGAAGCCAATGGGTCTTTCAACATCTAAACCACTTTTATTGGATTTTAGAATGAAATTAAACAAGCCATGTTTTGTTTTGAGGGAGGCATACTGAACTCACGTTCTCAATCATACCATCAGAATTAATCATAATTAAAATTTAAACAAGAGAGAGGGTCTTATATTAATTCTTGAAGAAATTAAGTGCAGTTTTCCCTTCTGAAAATTGAAGTGTGTGCCCATGTCCATAGATAAGTTTCTGCTGCACAGAAATACACCACAGAAAAGGTGCTTCCTTTTTCTCTTTTAAAGAGAGCCTATCCAGCAGATCTGTAGCTGTCACCTTGCATTTTGGTCATGCCATTATGTCCATACAGAGAGAACCACGCTGGGGTATCGCCTTGCATAGGCACACCATGTGGGGAATCATGCCATTAATCAATAATGCCGACTGGGAAAGGGCTCAGAATAAAATATGCCGAGAGGGTGCAAACCTCACCCGAGAGGAGGTTTCAGTGCGCTGTCTGCTGCCCTGGGCTGCCCTCTGAAGGCTAAACTTAAATCCACAGCCCTGGATGAAAAGCATTGCTCTGGCCTCCAGCACGTTATTTGGAATGGAACTCTAAAGTTTTGCTGCTGGGGAACACTGGGAAAACAAAGAAAGTTTCATTTGCAAAGGTTTTCAAGAAGAAAAAGAAGGTAGCCTGAGGGAACTCTATGAGGGACAGCCACTCCCTACCCCCATATTAACAAAAACCAGGCAGCACCAAAGAAAAGTGAAATATCAAGAACTGCTTGTCTGACATATACTTTTTAAAAAGTGATTTTAGAAATTGACAAAACAAGAGATACCTTAAAGGAAATCTTGGCACCAGCTGTATAAATAAGTTAAGCTGCACCACTCTACCTTTTGTCTGCTTGAGGATAAGAATAAACTGGCACTTTATAAAAGTAATCTGACCTATATTGCCCTAAGTCTGTCCTCCCCTATGACTGCAATGCAGAGAAACATCAACTATCCACTCTACAGCAGAGACCTAGCTGAACTTGTCTATAGCAAGGCTTTGTATACACTAACCCTGTTTACTTCTTCTGCTCATTCATAGTTTTCTTCATTCATATTTCTCCTCACTCACATTTGTAAAAATATAGCATTCCAGCAACAGACAGTTTGACCATTGTGGGGAGAGAAAACAAAAGCACATATGTTTGTCTAGGTATCACACAGGCTTATTCCCAGCCCACATTGCTAAGTAGCTATTCTACACTATTAGAAACATGATTGAAACCATTAGTTCCATTTTAATGAACTCCATGTGCCAGTTCAGTTTTTTCTTCTGGAAAAAAATGTCTATCATATAATCCTCCACACACATAATTGAGATAAATCCCAGTTTGGGCCACTTCTCAAATGTTTGGTTAAAGACAATCCTTTCTAAAAAGACATTTGTGAAAAATAAACACAATTACATATACATGATTGGTTCTGCTTATTGCTTCCTCTAGGCATTAGGAAATGTGTGTGCATGTGTGTTCATTTATACAGTGATGCTCACAGCTACAGTGAATTATGGCATGTTACAGCCTTGAGTGTACTCTGAACCAAACTGCTTTCTCAGACTGATATCCTAAGGAAATTATTCTTAGTTCAACATTAGATACTCCAGTAACTTCTGAATCTTTTGGTCTACTTCAGCTAAGTTTGACAAAGGTGACAGAGACCTCTCTAATAGCAAAGCTCCCACTGGTGTGGGAAAACAGGTGGCAGGCTAAAAGGAAATCCCATTAATGCCCACACCCTAGGAGCCTGAACCCTGGGTTAGGCACCCAATCCTGTTAGAAAACCCGACTTGAGTTTTGTGAAACACTTGCTTTTGTTTAAAAATAAACAATCAAATATCTTCCTTACATCTTCCTTACTGATGTACTCTGTAGCAAAGTAATTTCTTCCTCCATTAATTTATCTGCCAAAACAAGATTTCTGTAGTTTACTTGTACCTCTTTCACACAATATGTGGGATTAAACTAGTGCTTCTCTTTCTGCACAATGAAGGTAAAGCTGAGGTGCAGAGGGGTAAACAGTGTCCTGTTGAAGCTTCCAACGGTTGACACAGGAACCAGATTACAAGCCAGTGATGTCTTTTCTGCCTAGTACAAAGATTTAAGCATAAATGTGGTTTTCTAAACCTGATGTGGAAAATAATTAAGCTTTAGAAAAGCCTCAAAGGTCTCTGCTCTGTAAAAATCTCCTGTTAGTGTTTGCCCATGTGGATGCCATTTTAATTCCTCTGCAGTCCCATCAACTCTATTGACAACCAACTACACAAAATCAAACTGTTTGAAATAGGTTTTAGCTCTACTTTCAGATGAAGGGTCTAGCTACTCACTGGCCTATACTACTGGTGAGCTAAATGCTCTTGTTTTCACCCTAAAAAACACTAGAGTCTGTGATGCTTTCTGGGGTTGACAGGTCCTTCCCCACCTGGATCCCAGGGCAGGAGGAACTTGTTCAGAAGAACAATATTTCAGCTGGTGCATAGGAAACACCAAATAGGATCCTACATTTTCTCTGCTGCTTTGTGCACTAGTATGGGGTACCAACACAAAGGTGTATCATAAACAGCAGAGTTTAACTCAGTTACAAGTCATAGAACTTACATGATGACATGAAGCCTAGTGGATGTTAAAGACAAGACTCTTTTTCATGAAGTATGGGATCTGAATGCCTAAATGCAGCAAGCTTGAATTTATCTTAGTTT
>NW_008670953.1:138986-173915 GCF_000695815.1 Acanthisitta chloris
GTTATGGAAAAGGAGAACTGTTTGCAAAAGGAAACTATCTAGAGATAGCAGAGACTTTCTAACAGTAGATAGGGGAAAAATGCCTGCAACTCTCTCAGTAGCCTACAGGTATCACCTTTACCATGTGAGAGCACAGATGAGTTCGGCTGTGTACAAAACTTCTCTCTTAGTTAGTGTATAACAATCATTTAGCAAACAGCGTTCTGACCAAAGGATGCACTTGTCAGCTGGGCATCTTGAATTAAAGGACTTTAAAAACTCCCTTACCACAAGAAGATAATCTGTCAGAAAACTGTTATAATTCAGTATTTAACCTATTTTTGAAATTACTATGACTTGAATTGCAGTAACTCCAGCTGAGATGGGGCCCAGATGCCAGGCACTATACAAACACCTCATAAGAAATTGCGGCTGCTCTGAGTCACATACATCCGATCCTGCAAACGTTTTGGACTGTGTTTAACTTTATACTGTCAGTATTAATGGAGCTGCTTAGAGAACTAAAGGTAAAGAGATGAGACCAACAAGAGCCAGAGGTTTTGAGACTGAAGTGTTTAGGTGTCTAATTCCCAACGGTCTCAAGATGTTAATGTGGATCTGACCCTATATGACTTACCAACATTAACACAGCAAATCTTAAACAGACTCAAGGCAAGTGCTTCACTAGTTTCCATACCAGTGCAAGAAGATTTTCAAAATACTCTTCTTGAATGTCTGCGTTACCTTATGCAGTCATTTTTTAACTGAAATGCTCACCCTATCTTAATACTTGGGTGCTGTGCTTTTCAGCTTCTCAGGGCATGGTGCAGTCATGTGCCTAGTGCCATTTGCTCAACCCTCCATGCCCTGAGAGCTGCAGTTACTCAGAGGAAACACCTTTGTAGTCTGTGGGGCAGCAGGCAGGGGAGAGACCAAGTGCTACAGCCACTGCCCACAGCAGTATTTTAAAGATCGCTGTGGATTAAGACAGTGGAGTTTCTTTCTCTTCTCCCCTTCCCAATCCCCCCTCTCCCTTCTGGTGAGGCTGCAGGCTGAAGCCCCCCTTCCCACCACCTTCTCCCCCTGCTTGCTCCCTCTCTTCTCTCACTTTTTTAAAAATACTGTTTCTTTCAAGTCCTCTACAGTTACAGTGTTTCGGCCATCAAAGGCCCCTCCCAGCCATTTTCATTTACCTTGTGACTCTGACCCTTTGTAAGGCTGAGGATTTTCAGAGTAAACTGATCCCTGAGGTCCCCAAGGATGTTATTCTCATTTATTCACTCAGCCCTTTGAATGGAGCAGCCTGGGGTTGGCAGTGGCTCAGCAGCACTGCATTCAGAGAGCACAAAATCCTTTTTTCTTTCAGGGGCCTTTCAAAATAAGGCCCGAGGTTTGCTGAGGAGCTTGAAGGGCTGCCAGTCACACAGCAAGTTACATTTCATTCCCGGCTGCCACTGAAAGTGATGAGCAGAGGAGGGACAAGAGCAAGTAAAGGAAACAGGCAATTCCACAGGGCTGCACCTTCTTAGCCAGCCTGGCACACTCTGGGAACATCCATATCTGCTCCACTGAGCCCCCCCACTCCCAACCTGGCAAGGACCCTGAGCTTCAGGACTGGGGACAGAGTGTGGCCCCTACAGGAACAGCTGTACAATGGAGAACTCCTTTCTTCAGGTGCGTGGTGACCTGGGGGAGCACCTCTAGTGCCATCTGCGCATCCACCAGCAGTCATTACCTCTGACAGCTGGTCCTCCTTTTCGGGAAGGAAATGGCCCCTTCTTTGCATTTTCATTGCAAAATGTTTGGGAATGGTCCCCTGGGACTGATAAGACAGAGACACGTCTGTGAGTGTCCCAGAGGGAGGGAAGGATGTAGGAAAAGGCTCATGGTTATGTACCACTGTACCTGCCAACTGGTGTGTCACAAACGGCTAAAATTACCAGCCAGTCAATTATCTGATTAAAGAGAGCCTTTCATTTGAGATTAAAAAGAAAAGGAAAAAAATAAAAAGGAAAGAATAAAAAGGAAAGAAAAAGAAAATCCTGGCTGAAAGCAATACCTCTGCTAGGTTACCAAACTTACTAGACATTGCGTTCTTTGCTTTTTACTTTTGGCAGTGATGAACAGCAAAGTTAAAAAAAATCAAGAAGCTTGGGGAGAATACATATTTTGCATTAATCAAACATTTCTCTACATCTCTTTCCTCTAACACATGTTCTCATTTATCTCCCTTTTCACAAAAAGATCTTATTTTTAAAAAGAAAGAATGACTGCCCATTTTACATATTTCCATTTTAGTTCAACTGATTAAATAAGGAACCTTCTCCAGGAAAGTTATTCAGGTTTCATTAGTTTACAGTTGCCTTGGAATCCCTTTGAATTACAGCAAGCATAAATTATCATTCTGTCAGCTAACATCAGAAATACCTCTTTAAGGCTCCTGGACTCAACAACGGCTGCTAAGGTTTGGGAATAAATGTACGATGTGCTGGGGCTTCACCAGCTGGTTAATGACCTGCTGCAGTAGTTATAGGGCCCAAGTTGAAGCTGAGGAAGATTAACTAATCTGGCCAGTCACTGGTGTGCTGGCTCAGAGCACCGAGCTGAGTGGAGTGCGTGATTGTAAACTTTGTTGTTTGACCTCTGCTGAATTAGAATCTAGGGGTTCTTTTGGAGGGGGATGGGGGAGGTTTAATGTTTTATTAATAACGTTTCCAGCATTTATCCTTTCCTGTTCAAGTAACCGAAAAGGTAATTTCCAAAAACAGGAGTCAGGATAGCTGTGTTTCTTTCAAAAAATGCTGTGCTCTCTACACTGAAATCAAACAAATATGGTTCAAGCTGCAAATTATTCCTGCATTACAACAGACAAAACTGGGGCCAAATGTAGTTCTTCTTTTTCATTCATGTCTGTCCACATGATTCATCCTTCAATTGCTGATCACCAAGTTACAGGTTAAACCCTCCACAGAGTGATACCTCTACAAGCCACTAGCTCCAAAACCCTTCAAAGTTCAATAAAATCTGCAGCTTTTCTGGTCTCACCCACCACCTCCGTTGCATTTGATTTCCTATCCAGGCAACGTGAAAGAGTAACAGGAAGGGAGAGAGCGTTCATACAAGATTGGCATGGCTATCAAAAATATGTTATTGTAGATACAGTGCAACTAAAATTAATTCCCTTTTAACACATCTTAAATCCTTTCACTTTTATGCAACTGTTTACTCTGCTACCCAACCAAGGACATACAGACAGTATCTCTGAAGTATGAAATATTTTTATAATGAAACACTCATCTTCTGGATTTCTTCATATGAAGGGAAAAAGTATGTCTGACGTTAAACATATTTTCCTAGCTGGTTTCTACTTTGGATGGAGGAAAAGAATTGGCAGAAAATATATTACCTTTTTGGTGCTTTTCAAATTGCTACAAAGCAATTCAGCCAGACTGGATGAGAACAGGAAATCCTGTCTTCTGTCTCTCCCATGGTACCGACTAGTACCAGCTTGGGTGGGCATCTGTGGGGTGAACCACATAATGGAGAACTTCCCTCCATTCCAGGAGTTGACTGCATAGATGAAACTTCAAAGCATTTATAAACCTTCCAATATTCTTTCACTGAGATTTTCTATTTGAACTAGATGTTCCCTTAACTCTAGAAATCTCATTACTTTATTTTTTCTTGAATCCTTCTAAACTACGTTATATTAAAGAATATCACAATCTCCATGAAATTTTAAGGTAGCTAAATTCATAGCAGATTGCCTCTAAGTCATATTGAGCTGCCTGCCTTCTCATGCTGGAAGGCTGAGTCACAAATTTTAAACTCTTTGGTGCCTGCACTGTTGCTGGCAGACACATGTTCTGCCCTTTGTCCCTAGGTCCCAATGTCATCTTGTTGTTGCCTGCAGCCCATTTGTCTTATATAATGGCTTAGCCAAACTGCAAAGAGATACACACCATGTCATGCGTGTCACAGCCAATGGCTGGACGGCTCTCCTGGTATATGAAGAATGTGGATTCAAATCCAGTCTCCAGAAGTCAAATCCCATTCACCTTCACCCTAATGTTCTCCTGTGAAATGGTTGCCCATTTCCATTCTTTCTGTGAGAAAGGAGGTATTTTGGTATTATTTACACAAGAAGGTTCCTTTCCATGCAAACTGGGTGGAGAAATGCACTTAGTTCCCAAGAGTCCGTTTGACATTTCTAGGTTGTTAGCCTAACTGGTTTTCCACTCCAAATGCAGATCTTGGTGACATTTATTCTTTACTATTTCACTCTGACTCTGTGCTAATCTGGGCTGAGCCTCGAAGTGGACTTTGTTAGACTGGTATTGCCACGGTGCTTGAATGACAATGTGAAGAACAGCAACATGAACTTGCCAGAATACTATGCTGCAACAGGGTAAATTTGAAAATTACTTTACTACTAGCAACAGTATAAGGTATTACGATATCACAAGGTAGAGAACAAGAAACTGCAGGTTGGTTTTTTTCCTTATCCCACCCAGGATGACTATTATGTTTGGGGTCTGATGCAACTCCAAACAATGAAGGACAGAAGTGCTCATATGGATGCAACTAGTTCATCTCATCTCTTCTAATTTGGAAAAGCGCATACCACCCATCTAATTTTCACAGTTTTCTCTGTGTAAGAATTACTCTCAGACAGAAGCCATTCCATATTAGTTTGCCTTACAGCATAAGGCTATCTCGTTACTGCATAGACACAGACGTGCTTTTCAAATCCCTACACCAGAGCTTGGGAGAGATTACCTTGTTGCGCAATGAGAAGAGTGAGCAGCAGGAGTTTAGAATCTTGTACATTTAAGGGGAAGGACAGGAGGTGTTTGCATGGTGAAGGAAAGAAACAAAGGAGTGGCAATGCAAGAGGATCATAGCCACACTGTGGAAAGGTGAAATATTCTCTGCTGCTGGTTAAACAAAGGAAACTCTAGGGGAGTGGGAAAGAGCATGTGAGCCCTTGGAATAAGAACGAGAGTGAGCTCAGGGAACGAAGCAAGCTGCATGCAATGGAGATGAGGAATAGAAGCAGAGCGTTACATAGCCTGAGAGTCAGAGATGTGTTAAAGGCAGGGGACAGCTCTAGCCTGAATGAGAAGGCGCTAGGGAATACAAGCAAGGCAATGGGCAGTACCAGTACATCTTTCCTCTTCCCACCTCTCACACATGTAGCTAGAGAGAGGCAGGGTAATGGAACCTGGGGACTCAGAAAGAATCATGTTTATCTAACAAGTGGAAAATGGGGCTGAGACAGCAAAGACACCCTGCCTTTCACTGTCATGTCTACATTAAGCCCTATTCCTCTGCCTCATCTTGACTTTTTTTCCAGTCTGCCTCTTTAAAAACTACTCACAGAGCCCTGTCTGAAGCCGAACTGGCTGTAGGGAACTGAGACAGACAGTCATAGAGATGTTATAGAATCCCCTCAGTGCCAATTTATTAATGCTAATGAGACTCATGTATGTTCATAATAGATATATTGCTACAAGGGAGGCCTTCATGCAGCCAGAATCAGTCCTTGTGGCTCCGCTGAGATATAATCTACCAGTAAAAGCACTGCTTAAACAAACGTTTTTATTGTACAGCAGATTCCCTCCCCCCATTTACAACAACTCAAAAAGCAGTGCTTTCGATCCAGACACCCATGGGCAGATCTGGAAAATCTTCAACTGCTTGGCAGTATTTAGGGTCATTGTTTTCTAAAACAAAACCCAGCCTCACTTGTGATGCAGTATGGCTGAAGTGTGACATGCGGCATCCGTGTTGCCACGCTGTGCCGGTGTGTGCTGCAGCATGCCTGCCCAACTCCTACAGCCTGGCTGGTGCAGTGCAGAGAATGCCAACAGCTGTCAGGCTCAGGAGTATGGGAATGGTGCTGGAGGTCATTTCACAGTCTGCTTAAGCATCTTGGCTCTTTCAGCCATGACAAGACCTCTGAAGAAGCCCAGGACTGAGAGAGAATTACTGTATCATTCAGACCCTCTCATGGCAGCACGGGGTCTGGCCCAAAGTGACTCCCCAGGAGCTTTGCTTTATAAATGAAAATGACTTTAAACTTCCCCTGTTGTAGTCCCTCACATTCTGCACCACATCTTGGAGCCATGAGTTAGTGACAAATGCAAAACTGAAGCTCACTGAGGGAAAAAAGTGTCCTGGGAGAGGCCAGACAGCTTATAAGACTTAAAGAGTCTTATGAAAGGAAACATATTGTCAGTTTCCCAAAGACCCCATGAAAAAGAGCAGGGTTTTTTTAAAAAGTGGCTTCTATATAGTAAAACAGCTGATCCTCTGATCATTTATTTTAGTGACTCCTTAAGCTAAGCAGAGGTTATAAGTCCACTCCAGAGATGGACATCATTTCTGGAGAAAGACATCTGTGCTCACAAACTGGGCTGTAGGATGAGGGCCCCTCTTCTTAACTTTTCTAAGTTCTTCCTGCACAGAGTGAAACTTTTGCAGTTTAAGACTAAAAGGGGTAATTAGATGTCTGCTTGACTTCTTGACTACAGAAGGCTTGAAGATTTTACTACCTACATCTGACTTGAAGTCAGTAAACTGAATATGACTATTTTACATCTCCCAGAAAGAAATTCAGGCTTAATCCGAAGTTGGCAAGACAACAAATTCTTCTTTCCTTTATTAACTTGTTTCAGTGGTCGATCTCCACCTCCCTTGAAAATCCCCTCTTGTTCCTGCCCTCTTTTAGTTTAAAACCATTACCCCTTATCCTACGCCAACAGACCCTGCGAAGTTTTGCAACTATGCAATGTCACTATCTGCTTGATCTCAACCCTATGTGTGCTTGGATGGGTACAGATACACAGGCAGGGTGAAGTTTGTAAGTAGAAATGTGTCTTTCCTTAGGCAAACTACTGTAATTGGAAATGGCTGACAAGTCCCTCTTTGGTCTGAAATAGAACCAGCAAGCTTTAAAATTAAATACAAGTTGAGAACAATTTATCCTAAGTGCAGGAGGAGTTCAGAAGTCCTTATATGTGTGGGAAGGGCACTTTTTCATATGCCTTATTTTCTTTTAAATATGGGAAAAATATGGAGCAAAGTAGAATTATGTTACTGTAGCCCTCCCCAGCAGCCTTGCAAAGCCAGAGACCAGGAAAGTCTCCACCTTAAGCACAAGCCTACAGCCAGCTGTGCAGCTGGGATTTGTCATAATGTCAAACGAAACGTAACCGCAGCCTTTCAAATGCATTCCAGGGGGACCTTCAGCTCCCAGTGGCACAGCCACATCCAAACAGGGTGATTTGCAGGAGAAATACCTGATGGGCTTCCACTAGGGCACAACAGTACAGAGCTGATACGCCATACTGCTACAGGCATCTATCATGTAACACACTAGTATAGGATTGCAGTTAATATGCTTCTTCTTTCTAGACCAGCCTCAGAACTGCAACCAAAGCAACAGAGACAATAGAGAAAGTGAGGATTTGGGAGGACTCCATAGGCAGAAGGGTGGTGGATTCACTGCATGAAATGTCATATTTTCTGTAGTGTTTTTGAAAATCTTGCCCACAAAACCCGATGCTGCAAAACCATGAGCTTGCAAGGAACTTGCCACATGCAAATAAGACCACCGAACTCAGTTAGTTTCAGTCATAGATATGTTTAAGATTGGTTTTGGAGTAACCAGTACCACAGTAAGGAGATTGATCATTATGATCTTATGTATCTTATGCAAAATATCTTACATAAAGCAAGGAAAACCAATACCAATAATCAAACATTCACACCAAAGATGTATAAACAGCATTGTTACGGTCTTTATTCAGTAGTAAAACTCAAAGGTAAATTAAAATACTGATTAAAATAAAGCACTTGGTAACTCTGCTTTTCTGATGAAATCATAACTAAAAAGCTTTAATTCTCTGAGGTTTTTTTTCTTGTTTTATTTTTATTTTATTAACCTTCCCCAGATGCCACAATTCCTGATATGCTTAGCAGAAATTCAAGTGCAGCTAAAGGCACAGCCAAATTTTTGTCTGTTGGTATCACTATCAGTATGTCATATTTCAACTTATTTTTATCTGTTGCAATGGGTGGAATAGACATAGAAAATCTCTAGCTCTGAAGTTCTCTGCTGGGAAGTATCAAACCATTTTCTTCAGAAGAGACCTACACAAATTGTGGATAAACGGAATATAAATACTGTCCTGTTAACTTCTCTTAACAGAATCCAATGAATTCTCCTCCTAGAGGGATTTGATTTTGCATGAAGCAGACCAAGGATTTGTACACAGCAAATCTGGACTTCTGATATTATCTTAACCTGCTGGGACTGAAGCTGCAGAGAGGGCTTGTGATCCAAGGTAATTGTACTGTTACAGCACAAAACACAGCTGAAAATGGCAACTGATTCCCTGTGTCTTCTGTGGATTAATACTAGAATGAAGCTGGACTCAAAAGTCATCTTATTTCCCCTTTTCCTGACTATTAGAGAAACTAAGGTCTGAACTTCAAGGCTGTTCCCTTGACTGAATCAAAGCCACTTTACAACACTCACTTGGGAAGTCTGGATATGGATGAAAACCGTGGTTCAGGCTTTTTCCCCCAAATATTGAGTGCTAAGTAATTGTACACAAATCTCCTTTTTCTCTTACCCATTCCAGCAAAATACACTTTAACAGTCAAAAGTAATGCTTTATAATTACACATGGATGAAAGGCTTACCCCTATAAACATGCCAGTGAATATCATTAGCAACATTCAGTTTACAGTGGATATGTGCATTCTCGTATCACTGGATGAGCCCGTTGCTCTCCTGAAAAATAAGAATATGGTTCTCTAATTCTAACTTGCATTTCTTATTACCAAGGCTTTTTCTGCTTTTGAGAATGTGAAATCCATCTTCATAAAGTTGTGTCCTTAAATGTCCCCTAATTTACTCTTTGAAGATATGCAATGACTCCTGTTAGGCCATTGCTAACCAAAATGCTGCTGTGTCCCAACCCCTACTGCACCTGTGTCAGGAGAGCACTCAGAAATTTCCAGGTGCTAGAGAGCTTCTGTTCACTTTGGGCTTTGCTTCACAGTGTCTTAATCCTTGATCAGCGTTTAGCTTCTAAAGTCAGTAAGAATAGCTGACTCTGGCCATGACTCTAAACCAGATGTGATTATGACTTGCTAAGATACATGACGTGCAAGGTTTTAGCAGAGTGTTTTTTAAGGGGCTTTTAACAGAAGGAGGAAGGTAGAAGCCAGGAACATGCTATAAATAACACAATGAATAAGTGAACCACTCTCAGGCAGGAGAGGGAAAGAAAAGGAAATAATGCAAATAAACTGCTTAGTAAACAAGGCTGGATCACTCCTCTTTATGGAGAAAGGGAGCATGAAAGCAGATATTTAAGGTTGTTCCACTGTCAATAACAGAAGCAGGAAAGATGTGACTAAAACCCTTCCAACTCCATAAGCTGCCTGAAAAAAAAATGGAGTGACTAAGGGGGAATCATCACGGTCAAACACAATCTCAGACAGGTAGGGACAAAGCTGGTGTTAGCTCGTCAGACACACATACGTGTACACACACATCCACACATGTGAACATAAACATATGCATGCAACTCTTCCTTCACCTTCCGCAGGAAGAAAGAAAGTAGTCTCCCAGTTGGGGTGCTAAACAGCAATGGATGCTCAGGGCTGCCAAGAACCAAGGGGAAGCCCATGCCAAGCCTACTGTAGAAATTACCAGGCTGTGACAAGGTGTGTCCCCTCATGAGCAGTAGCCAAATTCCCTCTGACAAGTGGCATCCAGCTCAGTGAGTACCTGAGATGCAGGGCTCCCATTATTATGCATAACAGAGGTGATGTATTGATACACATTTCCAACAGAAGGGGCAGCACAAACAGTGAATTCAAAACCTGAATTGTCATCTCTTGTATTCATCATCCCACCATGGTTGTAAGTCAGTACAAGGTGGGACAAAACATGAAACTGAAGGTTTGACTCCATGCGGTGTTAAACTCCTTAGGGTGATTTCAGTCCTGTTCATCCCACTGCCCCTGGGTACAATCTTTCTTTCCTCCTAAGCTGACATTCTGGTCTTGATCCTCAGGGGGCTGACAGGCTCCACCTGAGCCCTGTGGTGATGCACTGATTTTTAGCAAAACTAAAACTTTTTAAGATAGCAAAATTCTCAGTATAACTGAAAATTGGTCATTTACTTTGGAAAATAAAATCCATGGGAATAAAATAAGCAACACCAGCACTAAATATGAAATACTAGTAATCCAGTGACACTTACCTTAGAAAACCAGTCAAAAGACTGACAGAGAGCTGTGCTGCTTGGTAGGAGAAGTCTCCTGGTAGTCGACAGAACTAAGTGAACAACTGAATTTTTGTTTGTCTGAAGTCCTAAATAAAGCACTGCCAAAAAGGGGAGGAGAGCAAGAAAGGACAATATTTTGCTCCAAATGAAGTTAATTTTTGGAAGGCTTTTGCTAGACTGAAGAACACAAAATATTTCCATTCCAGTTTATGTCTTTTGAACAGAAAAAGAGTATCTGAAATAAAAGGTGACAGTTTGGCACCATACATAAACATGCTTTTTTTTTTTCCTTTTAATAGCATAGAAATGAACACAGTAGCTTCCATACTAAAGTATATTAGGAAAATTTATAGGTGAAGCTGGAAGCCCTCAGAAAAGGCATCCTAAAGGAAAAAGAGAGGAACTCTTCTCTCCAGGGCACTCACTGTTGGCATCTCAGACTCGATTCTTGCTCTTCACGGAGGTAATGCAAACATCAGCATCACTCTGAGTGTATAGGCACAGTATGATGGAAGTGTCCATAGCCAAGGGAGAGTGCCCTATAATTCAACACCTCTCCAAATATTGATTCCATGAAGCTGGATGCCAAAGAGCTTCTCTGAATAAAGCTGTTTGGCAAACTCAGCTTAATGGCAACAGAGTGATTGAAACACCCTTTTCAGGTAAACAGTTGAAAGGAAAGACTGCCTGAGCAGCATCTCCAAAGGTGGTGTGAGATGATCTCTGCAGGTGGATACCATCAAGTACAAACCATTATCTGAGGTGTATTTGTTACACATCTGTTGCAAGTGATACTAACTCCAGTGTGTTAGTGCATCCCAGCAGGCCCAAGGAATTGTTTGTAGAGGCAGTTGCTGAGGCAAGCACAGTGCAGCTCCTCTGGCAGTAGGTCAGTACACACGTGCTCTGTGCTTTGTCTAACCAGCTCATGTTCTTCAGGCCTCTCCTCTGCTCCAGTCTTCTCTGCTCCTCTCATAGTGTTAGTGTGACATGAGAAAACTGGTTAAAAAAGCCAATATCTAACAGGAGATTTTATTTGGCAGCTGTTTCCAGGCATCATGACTGTGTATACACTAACTAGAAGTTGATACAGCAGGAAAGAGATATAAGTTTGGTTTTTCATTAGATCTCACTGAGACACTTAATAAGGGCGTGAGCCAGTAGAATGTTTGCTTGTGCTGTGTAGAGATCAGTCAACTATACAGCAAAGATGGCCAAATAGCTCATTTTATACTGGTAGCAAATATACAGTGGCACCATTTTGATTACATGGATGTAAAAAATCTTCAGTATGGCACATTTGATTTGTAAATGTAGTGAATGAAAACAAAATGGAGCTCAATATTAAAATTAAGCAATTATTTTCTTTGTACAGGAATTAGATTCAGTGTGAAAATGTTTCTTGTAATATAGCAAAATATAAAAGGAGTTTTATATAGCAGCATATCTTTTATATGTATGTGTATACATATATGTGACAGCAGAAATATATAAAACTGGAGACAACAATGAATTCTTACTGAACCTTAACAAATGCTCTTTACTACAAATATAATTGCATCTATGCTGGACAGCTTTGAACACAAAATCTACATTCTAACATGGATCTTAGTTCTTGCCAATTAAAATGGGAAATCTTCTTTTGAAGAGTATCCATTTACATCCCAAGCTGCTGAGCTACAGAACAGAAGGGCACTGTTGTGTACATCTTGTTTTCAGAGGCTGCATCTCTGCATTCAAGGACACCAGCCCATATTGGTGTAGTTGTGGCCTTTGAGAACAAGTCTTACTGAAACTCTTGAAATTCTGGTAAAGTAGTTGCAATTTTGCTATTAAAAAAAAAAGAGGAGAGGAAAAAGACAAGATTTTATTTATAAATTAAATTGTATATTGGTTATGATCTCAATTTATCCTTGTAAAATGTCGCAGTAGAAACTGCAAGTGTCTTTTGTCATGTTTTCTTTTTCCTACACAGGCTGGCAGTGTTCTGCCACACTGGTCCCACTCCTTGCATTTCCCCAGAGCACTTCTGCAATGGTTCACTCCTAGGGAAGAGTTGACCCAGTGGACTGTAACCTTCCTGCTACCACTTCTGAGGGGAACCAGAAGTGCTTGCTTATCCTATCAGCAACTCTATTAATTAGCCAGCACAGGAGAAAAACATGATACCTGTGGTTTTCAAAGTAATGCATGGGCACTCCTCAGCTACTGTCCTCACACAATGGTTATGTGACCAGCCCCATAGCTGTTAGTGTCTACATTATTCAGAACCACAATAACCTAAGGGACTCTTCCAGGTTTCACCCAAAACCTACTAGAAATATGTCTACATAGATGAAGACTAGCAGATCTCGCTCTAACACAGTAGCACCAACTTAATCTAGAAGCCTTAGCAGCATGGTAGTGTGTGATTCCCCATAACTTCACTGCTCGTAACGAGGCAGCCACATAATTTGTAGGCTAGAGGTAGATTATGCATCAGCTCAGAGAGAGGCAAAGTCAGCTTGGCCCTCTACAGTACAATAATAGATTGAGTGTACCAGATCCATGGTCCCTGGGTACCATGTAACAGAGCTGCTTGAACTGTGGTCCATGCACTGCTGATGGCTGCAGAATATCTGCAAGGGTGATAGTCACAGCATTGTATCTCAAGGTGCTGCTTTAACCTCTGTGTTTCCTGCTGCTAAACAGCAGAAAAGAGCTGATAAATGTGGAAGAGATTTCTTTGTGCTACATTTTCACCTGCTTGATTTGCTATAGAAGCAGTAGGTGATGAAAAGGACAGGATGAAAAGTGATGTGTATGGCTGTGAAAGAGAGAGAAAAATACAGCTGGGCATCTCTAATGAGGTGCAGTCCAGTTTATGAAAAAAAAATAAAAAATTGTTGGGCTGAGCGCCCTAGAGCAACACAGGCCCAGATTCTTTGCAAACAGGAACTAATTGCTAAAAGCTCTCCAGAGGATTTTTTTTCATTCCTTTCAGTTAGCATTGGCAAAGACTTAGAAATTTCATCAAGAGGAATGATCGCTTATAAGTCCTTCTTTCTTAAATCTTTTTTTCCCCTCTTTACTTATGTGAAGATTGGCACCAATTTAAGCAACTTCTTTCATCTCTGAACATGGACTTTCTTAAATTGGTTTAACAATTTAATCCAGTTAGCTGAAGTCCAATCCAGTCAAATCCATTCAAGAATTGCATGGAACAGACTCTCAGTGTTTTACCCAAACCACTGCTCCATCAGCAAGAGTAGGAATGGCAACTTCAATCAACGAGCTCATGTTGTTCCTTTTTCTAGTAACCCGCCCTGACACCCTCAGCTGACTCCTGGATGACTTAAGGAGTCTTGTAAATTGGTTTCCAGTGAGAGAGAAATCAATGTCTCTGAGGCTGACTGTGGCGCTACAGGTATACCGATTTTATTTATACCTACATGAAAGCTGTTAAACCAGAGGCAATCACATATGGTCTCCACAAAATCTTTGTAGCATAGCGTCCACACAGCACAGCAATACTGCCATTCCAAAAAGTAATCTTCCTTAAGAGCTGTCTGTAAATATCACCAATACTGCAGATAGTGATCTGCCAGGATTTTGTTGCGGCTTTTTTACACAATGAATATTTCGAGTAGTAACAAAGATGACTGTCAGCCTAGTATTTTGCTACAAGCTAAACACTTGCTTCTAACTGATGAAGAGGATGGTAAGTCATCTGGCCCCTCCTGCCACATCACACAGTTGACACCAGAAGGGTTAATGGTTTTGGTATGCCTGTATTATCAGGAAAGTAAGAGAAGCGAATTTACAAGCCTGCTAACATTATGCCCAGGTGGGCAGCAGCATTCTGTGGGCTTTGCTGGGTGCTGAAACGTGGCAAAACCCATTGTCCCTGACACAGCATGGGACCAGGCTGGCCCATCAGCTTTTCCCATCTGCCCCTTCCATTCTGCAGCCTGCAAATTACAGGCTGCCCTCCCACTGTAAAACAACAAGCTCCCGTCCCCCAAGTTTGTTATGTTATTTTTATATTCACGAAAACATTAAAGTCAGGGTAAAGGGGACAAATAGTCCAGATTTGAAGATTTTCCATCTAAACCAAAAAACTGCTGCATGGCATGTGTGTTTAGCATTAGCAGGAAAATAAATGTGCTGTTTTCAAATTTTTGCTTCAGGGTCAGCCAACATCAGTCTACCATGTAACAGCTTTGAGGGGGGAAAAAAAAGCTTCATTTAAGGATACATCTGCCAGAGTAAACAGTGCCTCAAACCAGGGAAATCTAAAGCACATGCCTTATTGTCAAGTTTGGTTTAACTTGTTTTACAAATCAAAACAGCAGCTCAGTTTTTAAAACCTATTTTTAAGTCCACTAGTGTTTTATCAAGGAGTAAAAAGACCTACATTACTGTTACAGTCCTTGTATTTTCACTCAAATATGATGTACCAATTTCTTTTGCATGAATTAATGTCTTATCCCATTCTTACATGCAGCTCTTCCTACTTATTCATCACATCTCATAAATCAGAGGGCAGGACTATCCATTTTAACTGTCCTGATATACTCTGCGCTTTGTGGACAATCTTTATGTGGCCACTGGGTTTTTTTATGAAATATGTTAGTGCTCCCTGTAGAGTGAGAGCAACTGGTCCCCAATCCATGTTGAAAGCATGAAAATGTTGTTCTCTGTGTGAACAGGAAGAAGTGCATGCTCAGAATTGTCTTCTCAGGAAACAAAGCACATACCAAATGAGAAAGCTCCTGCACTTAGGATATGTGCAGACAATTCTTCTGATTAATGTGGGAGCTTTTGCATGCATATCTGAGGGAAGAATTTGGCTCTTCACAGTTAAAATAAAACACTGAAGAGTATTTAAGGAGAAAAACCAAGCCTGGAATGTTTTGAAGACATTTCCAAGAAACTCTAAGAAAGGAAAAAGTCTTTGCCAAACACAGACAAACCTCATCAAACCCTATAGCTTCCTTTGAACTTTTATTGTTTCTGTTTCCCCACAAACCAAGCCTCAGCAGGTAATTCTGCTTGCTTGACTGCAGCTGAAGTTCCATGATTATTTTATTCCAGAAGTCTGAGCTGTGTTGAAAGGGGTGGGTGGGGTGGTCCTTTCTCCCTTTTTCTTCTTCCCAAAGCTACTTGTGCCCTTGCAGCTGCGTGTAATTTGTTTGGTTCTGCAGGGAGCCGGACCAGGGAACAGGTCCAGCTAAAAATCAGCCTTCCATCACCCAGCCCTTCATTGAGTCTTGCTCCTCCAGCACTGCATGGCTGGATGAGTTTAATGTGAGCACAAGAAAAAGATGGAAATATGTGATCAGGTTTTCACCACAGCCCCCACACACAACACTGGCTGAAGCAAACATACAGCTTTGACCTGAATCTAAAGGTGGTGGGCTAGGATCAGTCTCAGTCAAGAACTGCTCCAAGTTGAGTGACGTTTCAACATGCTGCATCTCTTCATTGAATATAAAGAAGATCATTTTCTTTTAAAATCCCTTAAAATTACTTTTAAGTTTAAACATTCCTTTTCTCAAATGTCAACAACTAATGTTTCCATTGGAAGAGAAAATGCATTTCTCTGAGACTGTATACAGCAAGCAAAACTATTTCAATATGTGACATAACCAGACACACTGATGCATAATAAATATGGGGAAACCTAACCGGAAAGACATTCCTATTTGTTGGTGTCTGTGTTGTTGCATTAGTTAAGTGCAACATTGCTTAGCATATCTATTCTGAAAGACTAGTTTGGTGATATCAAATAAGATTTTAGTGCAAATTAAAAATTAGTGTAAATTTTTTCATTTGTTGATTTTGTATGAGTAAAATATATACAGTCATCAAGTTATCAGGGAGACTACTTCCCTATCTCTGTGGCTTTTGGTGTCCTGGTGGAGCACTGAGCAAGCATTGGATGCCACTTCAGTATTAATAATAATTCAGTTTTTAAAAACTTCTGATTACCCAGTATTTACTCTGAAATATTACCTAAAGCAACAAATATAGGAGATGTACCATTTTATATGGAAGTCTATTAAAACTGGGGCTATCTAGAATATCCAAAGGACTACTTAATTGACAAAAGCTGAAATGGTAAAGAGGTTAAAGCCATTCTTAATGGCCAAATGTTGAAGTTCATTCAAATCTGTGAGTCATTACTAGCTTCAGTAGGACTAGTTATGTGTGTGTAACTGCTCACTGACATCAGTGGGTGTCCAATAGATCCCACCTCTCTCAATAAAGCTGCAGTAGATGCAGTCATTCAGGTGTGAAGCTGGAGTGAGATCAAAACTTGGCTTCAGTCGATATGTTTGCAAGGGTTGTAACGGAAGTATTCACTACAGCATGCTGTTGGATACAATGAACAAAGGAAATAAAGTACATATGATTCTTGTCCAACGTGAGCCAGATTGCTCTAACATGGGTGGAAATTTAACTTTTTAGAAGAATTGGTGTTTGAAGTATTTCTTCTGTCTTGGGCAGCCAAAAGGACTGATCCAGCTTCTTGGTATTCTTCTTAAATGACACTTGCTGAGGCCTCCCATGGAGGAACTCAGGAACTTACTTAACTGTCTGGGAGCGCTCAGGAATGAGCAATCTCACAAGACAGGCACAGGGGTTTAAACAAAGGGAGTCACACAGACATTGTTTTACAGGAGGGAAAGGTGAGGTGGGGGGCACAATAAAACAGCAGCTTGGAAAGGATGAATGCTCAACTGTAGGGGAGACCACCACCTCCTGGGTAGCTTTCCACTCAGCACACCTGTGGTTGGCTGATGTGATCACTGTCACAGGCTTTTCTTGCCCCTGTTGATGTCCAAACAAAGGCAGTGTTGAGTGGCCATGGCTGGGAAAAGAAACCTTACTCAGTTTTTCAGGTCAGTACTCAGCACCTTGCACCAAGGATGGGTCTGTGTCCTGCCCAAACAGCTCTGGGGTGGCCCAGACACCACTCCCTGTCACCACTGATCAGTATTTGGTTGTGTTTGGATGCCCAGTCATACTGACCATCTCTTGAGAGCTGCCCTGGGAGTGCTTTGGCTCCCTGCAGAGGAATGGGTGAGCCTCAGCACTCTCAGAAGGCCTTCACATCCTGAAAGGAAGACCATCCCTCATCAATTCTTTTTATTTTTTCCTAATTTCTCCATTCTTCTGGTTTGGATCTTGTACTTCAGTCCCACAAACTGCACATCCTGTCTAAAGACACCCTCCATCCCATGCATGGATGACAGAGAAGGTAGACACAGTTGGTAATTTCACTCCATTATTTAGCAGCTGTTAAAGTTAAAAATTACCTCAGTTGATTTCCTGCATAAAAATGGCCCCGGCTTACCCATGCAGTTCCTTTTATTTATTAAAGATATTGGCAAAGAGCTGCTTCCCCAGCAAGTCTCTGTCCATCTGGAGGCCTAGGCTGCCCTTACACCTGGTGTTGATAGCAAGTGTCTCAGTCTTTCAAGGTTTTAGGCCATAAGGACTCCAAAGAAGGAGAAACCACTTTCAGGGCGGGGTGAGTTCTGTCTGCCCAAGAACAACACAAATGAGGTGTAGATCCAATCAGCTACATACATTACTGTTGTGATGGTGTCATATGTAAACAGCTTGTTCAAATCTACTCATTGACTGCAGTCTTCTTCTGTCATATTTGTGGAGGAGGCCATGGAGGACTTGGACAAATGTCTCATAGTAGCGTCTTGTGGAACACGATAGCTGAGACACCATCCCACTTGGACACCTGTGCAAAAAGCCTTTGTTTTCAAGAGCCAATATCTCTTATTTTGCTTCAGACTCAAATTTAGCATGCAGACATTCAGCTCAGAGGAAACCTTTTAACAGCAGCTGGCCATTTTAATTATAGAAAGAATATAAACAATAAATTTCTAATATTAGATACATTTCTCACAGTCCTTGTTACTGAAAATAATGTCTTAGGACCATATCCAAGCCCCACTGAAGCAGTGGAAAGTGTCCCACTGACCTCATTGTGATTGGATCAGGGCCTTAATTTCTTAAAATAAAATTTAACAAGGTACAGGCTAATCCTGTTTCGCATATTTTTAGTTAAATGGCTGAAAGTTTTTCTTTCCCTCCATTACGATCCATAAGAAACCAAGACACAGCCACAGTCTTGGCACCAAATATTCTAGAAGGAGTTTAAATATAAATAAGGTGGGAGGTTGAGATTGTTTTACACTTGGGCTTCAAGATGGTGGGCTCAGAGCACAGGTCCTGGCAGCAGCAGTGAGGGCCCGTGGTGACTGGCAAGGGGTGGTCAGCCCTTGACCGGAAAACAAGCAGTGAGCCAAGCACAAAGCTGCAGGCTGTGCTCCAGGGTGCTTACCAAATTCCACTAATATTTCATTTATTTAATTTTTCATGTGTAGCCAGGCTCTAGGTGGCTGTAAGGAGCTAGAGCTACCAAAACACTGCATGACAAGCTGTGCCTGTGGTATGTCCAGCCACACTAAGCCCTGAAACCAGCAAAGCACTCCCAAGAACATCTGCTTTTGTGACTTTCCAGCCTATCTTCCAGCCCATAAAGTTTCAGATAAGCCTTAGATAAGCAAATGGGGGGAGGGAGTTATTTAAACAAAAATATCTACCTGCTCCCTTTATTCTAGCCCCAGCCACTGATGCAAACTGAAAAGGAAACCTCTTGGAAGGAGCAGGGAGGCTGCTAGGAGCAAGAGGAGTCAGCCATGTGCAAACAGAGGTTACCTCTCCTGCACCCAGAGGAATCTCCCATCAGTCAGGCTGGCAGACAGAGACCCCTGAACCAATATCTACAGCATCACAAAAGGTGCCATTTTTAGAAGGTGTAAAAAGCATAAAGGAAAGAGGAGAGAAAGCACACAGCATGAAAAATAAAACCATGAAAGTGCAAAAATATAGATGACACAAATGGAAAGGTAATTTTCTCAACACACCCAATTATTGTCACAATATTTCTGAGTTTGTGTTCAGTTTTAACTCTATGAGCATGTAACATCTTGTGAAGTTTAAGGACCCTGTTTCTAGCTGACCACTGTGACCCTTCTGGTCACTCTGGTCAACCCTTCACACACCAAAGCTGTGTAAAAGATGGGGCACCAATGGTACCATGCCCCAGGGCAGAGTTTCCCCAATCAATGCTGTCTTTAGAAGGCCTAATACAGCACCTTACAAAATCCATAGATTTTACTGGGATCTGGATGTGGAGTTCAGATAAAATGCATGCAGCTTGGGTTGCAATTAAAGTGCACTCACAACCTGGCACGTTCAAAGAGCATTTTGACATGTTGGCATGCAGATATGAATGCCACAGGGCAGATTAAAGAGAAGGGGCTAGAAAAACACTAAGAAGACAAAATGAATCAGTGACAGCACCATCCAATTTCACCATCAGGAATAATGTATTTATTTTATGCCTGAGCCAAGGTTTAAATTGCCAACAGCTTTGTCATCATACTCTTTCACCCCTGGCTCACTTCTGCATATAGCATATCACAAGACTCAACAATTCATTTTCTTCTGTCTTGCTTCCTGTCAAACACTCCTGCATGTTGCATAGGGATTTCTTGCCCCATAACTGGGGGGAGTCCACTGCATACTTTGATATTTCCAGCTTTTGTTAGCCCTGTCTTGCCTCCGCTCCCTTGCCCCTGTGAACACTTGTTCATATTTTAAAATTAATTTCAAGTTTGAAAAGTATTTTTCCCTAAGCAGAAGAAGATCTGAATGATTGGTCCTAAACTGAGGGCCTCTTCAAAAATTAGGCAAGTCTGCTGGGGAACCCCCAATGAAGACATGTTCATGAGCCTTCTCTTCTGCAATACCTGCAGAGTTGTCTAGACCCATTAAAGACTAGCAGAGGTAGGAAGAACCCATCATTGCAGCTTGGCACCCCAGACCCTCCAAGACAGCACTGAGGCAGCCCCTGGAGCTCATCTTGCGATTTGCCTCTCCAAAGGAACCATATGAGCAACACAAGGGCTTAAAAATGCTTTAAAATAAGATATATAGAGAACACATTTTATTGCCATCAAAAGGAACATTAAGGGTGACTCTTGTAAGCTGATGCACTGATGTGCCTACATAAGGATTCATGGGGTAGAAGACAGAACAGATTTTTTAGTGACCTTGCCTAATCTCCTGGACCCAGTTACCTCTCAAGTTAATCCTGACTTTGTGTAGACCAAATGTTTCTATTTCCAAGTTTATTTGAGTGATCTCTTTGTATTGAACAACTTGGTCAACAAATTTAATCAGATTTATTCTTGGCATATATTCAAAGGTTTATTCAATGATCATGAACTTGTGGTTTCAGCAGAACTGATCACTCAAGTTCCACTTTGTTGCCCTAGTTCTTGGACTAGATGACTTAACCAGTCTTGATCTTTTTTTATCATGTATCTGAAATATTTTCATTTAGTTGACAAATACACATCATTATGCAAATGAATTATTGCTACTCTGCTAGAACTTACTCTCCAAAAGATATGTGCAGCTACAGCTTACCTTTACAAAAAAAAGTGCACAACAAGCAAATATAGATGCTTGGAAATGCAGCCACGGGAAAGGGTTTCTAGATGTCACTGAAATGTCTGTAAATAGGTTTTCTCACTACTTACCCTTGTGGTTTAGCAATCCAGACTGTGGGTAACATTTTATGTCACTGAAAACTATACTACTTCCATTGGCTTCACAGGGGATGTGACACTGGTCCCAATGCTAAATTTTGCATTTTTGTGTTTGGAATTTGCAGACAGAACAGACTGCTATTTGTAGTTGTACTCTAGTCATTTTTAACAACAATGTGCAGAAAAGTTCAGCCATCCATATTCATCAGCAAGAGGAAACGCCTCATAAACTCAAAATGCTACACTAGGACTCTTTCAGTTTTAGTTCTCTCTTTATTTCCTTAAAGAGCGCTTTGTTTCCACTGCTGTCTTGTTCACATTCAATTCTGAGAAATACAACCTGCATACTTTACCAGTCTGCCTACCCCCAGATATGCTTACAGCCAAATATTGCTTCCCCTTCCCTTTTTAAAACAAACATCCTCTCACTGCTCCCCCTTTTGCTGCTCGGAAGACCCTACAGAAGCAGCCAGGATACTTTGCAGGTATTTGACAGCCAGCACAGCAACAGTATGGTTTTTTTCAGAGGAGAAACTACAGAAGGCTGAAATGTGCTTGACACTGGAGCACTTGGCAGGATGGGGCCCCCTAACCAGTCCCAAGGGCCACCCTTGTAGCAATGTGTCCTGGGGCCAGAGACCCCAGAGCTCTCCTGAGCCCTCTTCTGAGCAGCCATGAGGGGGGACGTGGTCAGTGGAGAACGACAGTATTTCCCGGGGTGCTTTGATGCTGCGGCCAATAGTAGTTTCTGCTGGGAAGGGGTGAGACAGACAGGATTGACAGCCACCAGGCTGTGGATAGGCAGTCTGGGTCACCAGGGTTAGGCTCACAACCACCTAATGATCTTCTTCCCTGGTTAAAATAGCTTGGTTTTCTGCTGTTTTCTTTCTGTGACCACACAAGCTTCCAGTTCTGTGAAATAGAGACTTCACACCCTTTTGTCTAGTGCAGCAAGTGAGAGCAGCAGCCAGTCCTCTAGCCACACACTTTCACACCATTCCCTTGCACTGGCTAGATTTTTATGCTTCTTGAGGTATTTCAGGTTTGCATGCAGCAATCGCTATCCATATTTTGCATACCAAGATGCCATTTTTCAGCCCAAGAGCTGAGTTGCTCACATGTGGCCATTTAATTATCAGCCTTAGAAGTGCTTTAAAATGTAAAGACTAAATATATAAATTATAAACACAAAACCAAACTGTGGATGACCTCTCCATGAAAGGTGAACAAACCCTGCCCATTGTCACTCCAGGTTCAGCTCCTGAGCTAGCCACCACTCACCAGCAGAGCTCAGCAAAGTGTGCATTCCTAGAGTCACAAGTTACAACCAAAGGGTACCCAAAGGGTCAGTGTTTAGTCAACATAGGCCATCAGAGCTTATAAATATTTTATTCATACTTTTATTCAAAGGATAGCATTTCTGCTTCATGAGGTCTTGCAGCTAAAATTTTCATAAGGACTTCTCTGAAGTCCCATATGCAACAACATCTAAAACATTGACTCTGAAGATATGCAACGTCCAAAGCTGCATAAAGAGTGGACTTTAAAAGCAACAGTACAGGCTTGACCATAGGACTTTTGGCACAGTCTTGAGCTCCTTAGACTTTGTTCTTGAAAAAACTATCCAAAAACCTCTTTGTCTTAAAGTTCATAGCTATATTTTTCTATCAGTGTTGCAGAGACAATTGGGTGGGTTCTCCTTGTCCATGACACCTAAATCATTCAGTTCAATTGCATCATTGACATAAGCATTAAGCTGTTATTTTCTAATTTGCCTCCAGGTTCTCCATAATCACCACTCCAGATGACAGGAGGAACAAAAATGATAAGCACCTGACACTGTTGAAAACTCCTGTGCATATCAGATATCACAGGGTACATAACACTTAGCAGTGTAAATACAACTGTTACCCAGGGTCACACAGGTTTAGAGAGGTAACTAAGTATTTGCGATAGCTGTCACTATATGCTCCTTAACTTGTAAATGATGCCAGTTATATGTAAAACTGGATATGTAGCATTTTTTCTTCCTTTCAAACTGAGTAGGAGGTTTTTTCCTCATTTAAATAGCTATCAAAATGCTACTAATATTTGATGCTTTCTCTGATCCAGCTCTAAAGAATCATAGCTTGGGTTGGAAGGGACCTGAATACTATCTATTTTTAACTCCCCTGCCATAGGTCAGTACGCCTTCTACTAGACCAGGTTGCTTAAAGCCTGGCTTTGAACACTTTGATTGATGAGGGACAACTACTTCTTTGGGCAACCTGTTCCAGTATCTCACCACCCTCATAGTGAAGAGAACAGAGCAACTGAAAAAGAGCTCCCTTAAGTATGAGAATAAGTCGAGGGAAATAACTACTTAGTCTTTAACAGACTAGCTGATGACTACCATAATGAGATTCAGCAGTGCATTTTCAAAAACTGATGTTATAAAATGCATACCCATAAGGAAAATTTAGTCACAGGTATTCAAAATTTTCAGCAGCAATTGAATACCAGGCATTCATTTGCATCTGCAGTTCAACTAGAAGTTCAAAAGGCAGACATATATTTGGCAAATAAATAGCACCTCTTCAGTAAATTTAACCTATAGTATTGGAGGAGATCCCATTGGACAGGGCATTTTGGATAGGCCTACAAAATTTAATATCAGTGAATGCAATGAAATATTATCTTCATATCCCTCTCACTCACATGATGATATCCTTTAAGCACAGGTATGAAGCTAATGATAATGAGTAGGGGAGACACATTTTGTTGATTATCCCAGACAATGCTGTCTGTGTAGGAGCAAGATATTTGTTCCTGGGCTGTTAAATGAAGGGGATGTTTATTACTTTACTTAGTTTTTTTGTCATTGATGATGCTCCAGAAGAAAAGACATTTATATTTTCTGAAGCCTGGTTTAAACTTAAGAATTTTGGGGGAGATTTACTTTCTAATTTGAGAGGATAAGGTCTGCACACCACTGATTAGCAGAGGCTGTATCTACACTGACCTCTTTGCTGGTCCCCTGTGATACAAGGAAGCACTGTCCAGGTTAAACACCAGCAGATTATTCACAGAAATGATGCCCAGATGCATAAAACTTATAAGTCTTGAGTTTCCTTCCTGGAGAAATCAGTGCACAGTCTAATACCTGTTATGTCCTTTGTAGGGACACAACAGAGCGTTCACACTCAATCTCTGAGCAAGGAAATTTAGATATCAGCAAGAGTCCTGCCACTGAAAAATTCACACCTGCATATCCTGCAGTGGAGTTCTGTGTCTAGCCAGGGACTCCCAAATACAAGAAAGACATTGACATACTGCAGCAAGACCAGTGGTGACCCAGCAGGAGGGTCAGTGTTGGAGCCCCTGAGGTAGGAGGAAGTGCAGGGACCTGGGCTTTTTAAGCCTGGAAATGACCATGGGGCATTTACTGCTGGCTTCAGCTACCTAGTGGGAGGGTGCAGAAAGGACAGAGCCAGGCTTTCCTTAGCAGTGCGCTGCAGTAAGGCAGGAGACAAACAGCACTTGTTATAATATGAAAAAAAATCTGATTAGATATTAGGAAAATATTTTTACCATGAAGGTGATCAAACACTGAAATGTGCCCAGAGGTGTGGGATTTCTGATCCTGGAAGTACCAAAACTTGACTAGACAAAATCCCAAGCAACATTATCTAAGTTGGATCTGCTTTGAGATGGGGGTCTGGACCAGGCAATCTCTTGAACTCCTTTCCAACCTAAATTATGCAGTGGCTCAATGAGAATGGGCCTAAGTTATACCAGCAGAACTGTGCCTCCTCTGTTAATTGTCAGCAATTTTAACTGTTGCCTAAGAGTTTGGAGTTAACTGGATATATAATCGGCACAGGAAATTAGATTTTCTCCTTTAAATTAAACTGTCATGGTAGGAAGGAACATAAGCAGGGATTGATAGTGCTGTGCAGCATGTTGTATAAACACAACTGCTATTGTTGCTCTCATGTTTCTGGGTAGAACTTCACCTTTCCAAGAACAACAAAAAGCATTTTAAAGCAATGTAAAACCAGATAGGTAAGTACTCCTTTCTACTTTCATTTTATGCCTCATAGATCTGCTTTCTTTATACATTATTTTGTTTTGGATCACATGGACTTAAGAGCTGTTGTCATTGCTCCATTCCCTCAAGCTGCTAAATCTTCTGTCTTTTCTTTCACTGACCTGGTTCCTGACCCTCCTTTTTTCACTCTTTTGCAAATGATAATAGCCAACTTCAGCTGCATCTGATGTACAGGTAGCAGAAGAGCCAGAGGCTAATCTGACTTCCTTCATGTTTGAGGAATAAAACTCATTTTATATATGAGTAGCTGGAAATAATGGCAGTCACTGTTAGAGACAAGTTCACCAGGACCAATCCAAAACAAAGCCATGCTCCAGGAGGGGACTTGAACTTGGACTCAACCTTGGGCTCACACTTGGAATCAAATCATAATTTGGGAACCAGGAGACTACTTGTCAGCAAAATGGCTGTCTTGAGAAGCAGAAAAGCATTTGTGACAGTCAAATGTTTGGGATCCAGTGGAAAGACAGTCCTGCAAATTATATTCAAGGAGCTGTTGCCATTTCTCTTCCTTACACTCCTCAAAACAGGGTTTGCACGCATTCCTTGTTAATAGGCTGAATTGCCACATCAGTTTCTGCTCCTAATGGGAATTGCTGCCAGGCCCATGGCTGTTAGCTAAAAACCCACATCAGCATGACGACAGAGCAAGCAACCAACACTGCAAACATGTTTGACCTCTGAGAGAAACCTCTCCTGCAGCCAAAGATAAAAATAGCAAAACATCACTGTTTAATATTTAGCAGGTGTAAATGGGATAAATCTGAACCTCGGTGTGATAAATCTGTCCTCAGAGTCCTCTCTATACACTTTTAAACTTCAGTACTGCTACGGTTCTTAAACAACTATGTCAAGCTCAATGTAAAATTGACAGTACATAAGCATGTACTAGAATTATTAGGGGATTTTTTTTATTTTATGAAGCTAACAAATACAGCATTGCATTTAGAGTCATAAGGCATCCCTACCTTTTCAGGTATGGAAATGGTCAAACAATAGAATGAAAAAATGAAATTTAATCTGTGAGCAATGGTTGGGTTACTTCTGATATCACAGAGAAATCACTAATTAATGATGTGACCTAACTGTAATTCTAACTAAAACAAGGTCACTAATAACATCTAGTTAAAATCAGTTTCACACAAGGTTCACATGTATGTGATTTTACCTGTGTATAGGCATATCCAGAATAAATTTGAGCAGCCTCATTTTTGAAACTCTCTGTGTTCAAGTGAAACCAAGATAAATTTTGCATGCCTTAAGGAACTCACACATTAATCAGTGAGCTAATCTGAGGTATACTTTTAAAATCTCAAATCATCAAATAATGCATACATGGGAAAAGATTCTGAGCAGTAAAGGGATATGATTTGTGTACAACATCTTTGAAGAAAAAATTCAAATCAGCTTTCATTGCAGTGTATTTTGCAGCAGCTCTAGACCTCAGATAAGAGTAAAAGCCAAGTCGCTTCACAGAGCTTTGCACTTAAACAGGCAATTCTCATTGGGTGGTATGTATAGGAATAAGGATTTTTTCTAAGTGGGACATCTATAATTTCCCATTACAAAAATTTGGGTTCACCAGAATTGGAAAAAAAATCGTCTTTGGCTATTGTAGAGCAGTGGGGTTAACAAATGATACAAAGTTATGGCTCCTCACCTGAGATACTAAGCTAGTATTTGCAGCCCCCAAGCTATTGCAGTATGAATTAAACAGGTTAGCTGGAGCTGTCAGCACTGGGCAGGCTGACAGGAATGCTCCCTTTCCTTGGGACAGCAAGGGAGAAGGAGCTGAGGTGCAGGAACTGCAACACCTCAGCTAGATGCAGAACATTCCTCAAATGCAGTATCACATGGGGTTCAATGAGCAGGACTTAAATTGACAAAGCTTTCAAAGAAAACTCAGAGTGTCAAATAAATCTCAAGCAAAACTTAACTTCCAGAAGAGAAGATTCATCTCAGGAAAACTCAATAAGCAAAAGATTCTTGCTTTTACAAAACTCACCTTGTGTGCATGTGTGCCCGTGTGTGGTTCCTGTGACTATGGTATAGGAGGCCATTGAATTATCAAACCAGCAATTTTGCCATTAGTTTTTCAATTTGCTTCTTGCATGCATATTCTGTGGTCAAATCCATTAGTAAGTTATAGTGATAAACACCTGGAGTCCATCAAAAACAAAGAAAGTCTTATTCTGTACGTACAACCAGTCTGGTGAACATAACAAGCAAAGACTAACTGCATAATATAGAACTCAAATAGGAATATGTTTTTTATGATGTGCCAGCATAAGGGAGATCAAAGACTAAAGCCAAATAAATAGCAACTGGGTACCAGCAAAGGAAACATATTTAGAACTTAAAGTAATCAGAAACAAACCCAGCGTATGCCAACACCCTCTGAATTCAAAAGTAACATTTTCCTCCTTTTCATAAAGGTTCAAGAGCTGGCAGGTTTTATTTTGGTTTTCAATATACTGTTTTTATGACTGGGAGGAAATTTTCATTTGTCACAGACAATGGAATATGAAGAATCATCCACTCACCCCATCATCCACTTCTTTCTGGTGTTTTTAGGGAGTTACACCCTCTGCTGCCTTTTGATTGAATTTTCCTCGGCTGCTTTATGGAATTTGCCTGTTTACATTAAGCATTTATTGAGCTCGACTCCTTATCTGGAACATCACCTGGCAAACTGCAACAATTTGTCTGGCACCTGGGGACTGTCAGAGAAAATTTTTCCAGGTGATACAAGCAGCCACCCAGAATTACAGGCTAACTATTTTGTGAGACAGTTTGACCAAAAGGGAAAAGCCCAAATGACTAATGTTCAGTGTCTTGTTTAGTATCTGAAATGTATCTACATAAACAGTTCTGAACGACTACTAGTACTAAAAAAAACCCACTTGCAGGGTGGAGGGGATAGTGGAGAGGTTGGAGGAGGGAGCAGGGAGAAGATTCAAGGGTGGCAGTGGATTGACAGGCTGAGCCTGGAGGCAAACAGTTACATCTGTGCTTGATTTGTCAGGGATTTACATTAGTGAAACTTTAACTCTGCAGATGATAAGTAAGATTGCACTTAGAGAACAAGTTTATGCAAATAAAGCTTAGTGTATGGAGTGTGTGAGTCCAGACACAGTGGATTTGGCAGGTTTCACTGAGGCTGGTGGCTGAGTTTAGTAAGTTCATTTACATAAAGGATTAGGACATCTGGAAAAGTAGCATGGTAGTTTACTGAGATATAAATAACGTTAATTGAGAGGTCACAGTATGCAAAACACTCCACACACGCAAAAGAAAATCAGGGAAAATGAAGGGGCAGAGACTCACATCTTGCTCTTGGTTCCAACCAGCTCAGCTGTGGGTACTAGCTGCCCCATGCCTGTCTAAGGGCCAATCCTGATTTTAGTCCCAATTACAGAACCCTACTTCGTGACAGGCATGGACATAAACAGTGCCTTTTTCTTAAAAATCCAAAACCAAAATCAGTGGTTCATATAAACTAGCATCAGGAGACATCCAAGATTCAAAGAATCTGTAGGAAATCACTTTAAAACTGTGATCTAAATAAGCAGTGGGCTAGATAATTCAGTTTTACCCAAAAGCCCAATAACCTGCTCCCATGTCAAGAACATCTCTTTTCAGCAGCAGAAGTAACACTGAAGAGTATATTTACACCTAATTCCAACTTTCTTTAAAAGTTTTGTTTTACTACTAGACTTTTGGCTTTGCAAACCAGCATCGTAGTGAACTTATAAGAATGAGAAAACAAGAAGTTTGCAAGAACTGTACTGTAATCCTGGATTAATTTATAGCTCAGTAGGCAATTTTAATTACTTTTCATTATTTTAATAGCATAAAATGACGGTTTCTCAGGCTTATCCAGTAGTCCAGCAGAGCACAGGTAGACCTCTTGCAAAGGACTATAATGTCCATATGTTTATATTTCAAGCTTTTTCCAACAAATTTTAAAGCAATTGAAATGTTGCTCATACAGAGCTAAAAATAACTTGGTTTGAGGTTTTTTCCTTTCTCTGGGTTTTTGATAAGCTTTGCTTAGTTCTGTCCCTTCTTCAAGCTACTGACTACATGCAAACAAAAGATTTGTCCACATGCATACTCATGGAGACATAGCAACTGTACACATACAACATTGAGGTGTACAGGGGAGCAACAGTTCTGAACTCACCTGCAGTAATGTACTTCTTTCTGACCTGGCTCTGTAAAAGCTCTCTGTCAAGTGAGCTGGCTTCAACTCCTACCCGAGATCTGTTTGGAATTGCTGCAAAATACACTGTAGAAACATATATGCACAAAGCAAATTACTTCTATTACCTGGTCTTAAAATGGTCAGTTTTGCTCCCATGCAATCCAATTATATCATTGCTATATTCAGACGGAGTGGGAAGCTGGTTGAAATATGGGGCAGGAGCAGCTGGGCTTGTGTAGTCAGAGGGAATGTTGTTGCTGTACATATTGACCTTATCCAAGCAATTCAATATGTAAAACTAAAAGCCAAGACATATAAGCATGAGGTATGAACATATCAGCAGCCATGTTTAAAAGGGATTAGGTTTTGGAAGGGCCAGTTCAGCTGTATGCTGCTGCTGGCATCTGTTAAGAGCAGGGGAAAACACTCTTCATGTTTTGGTCCAAGAGCCAGATGTATCACTTCATTCATCCTTGTGGTGGGATGTTGATAACATCTGAAAGCAAACAAAGGTGATGATTTGGAGTGGCTGCTAGTAGGCATGCTGTTCTCTTTCCACTTATCATGCTCTGCTTTTGTTGGATCTTTTCCCCAACAGACAAGATTATAACTTGCCTTAGAAAAGTGGCTGTGTTCACTAACAATTACAAATTGTGATCACAGTCCAAATGTAGATGAGACTACAACACCCCAAGAAATACAGCCTAGCTTGCTCCTTTTTGTGGACTTCACACCTAAGGAAATATGTGCCTAAGTAATTTCTTCCAATCTTTATGACACACAAATGCCAGCAGCCTTTAGCTTTTCAGTTCTCTCTGTGGCTGGGCTAGTTGGTTCTAGCCCATCACTGGCACAGCCTGAGGGGAGAGAGCTTCTAGCCTCTCCTGTTCCTCTTTGGCATTCAAGCCATTACCTACTCCTGAGTCAGCTAGCTTTGTAAACTGAGTTCAATTTCATGATCCTCGAGAAACATTATGAAAATTATCTGCAATTTACTGTAAACTTCTACATCAAATTTCAGTTATTGCCAAACTATTAAATATATTTTTAGTCCTTTCTGCAAAATATTCATGTCTAAGAGAATTATTTAAATAAACTGCATGTTAACTACCCAGTAGGTTACAGGCAAAGTTGCCCTAGAACAGCCACAGATCTGAGCTAGAGAGGTTTTGTTGCAGGGGGCAGAGTACCTCACAACACTGTGAGTCATTCTGGTTGGGGCTGCCTGCTGTACAAACTTTCTCTTTTCCACATCTCATGCTGTTTGTTCCTGAGGACACTTGGTGAAAACCGCCTCATTTCCCTTGAAGTGGTGATACAGCATTTTCCTAACACAGTATAAAATGTACAGAAAAGCAGCTTATTATTCCCTGTCTCTGACCAAGTTAATTGGATATTAGAATTAGAATCATGTTAAGTAATCTCTGTCAAATCCTATTAGTTCCCTTGCTCTCTTCCACAATATCTGCTGAAAGATACAAAGCTTGTAGGAAAGCTAATCCTCATATACCTGTGAGTGCAGCCAAAGTATTCTGTTTGTCATAAAGAGACCTTCAGGCTTCCCATCATCCACACCACAGGGAGAGCTCACAGTTCTCCCATGGCACCCTCAGCAGTAACCAAGAACAGCAAACTGGAGACACTAACCTCTGCTGCAACCATAATTTTCACAGTTGTTCATGACCTGGGTTGAGAATTTAAAACAAAATATACCAAAATCCAAAGCTATAGTTCCCACAGCAGCTATAACTCAGTTGTGATATTTGGACATACATGGTGGAGTATAGACACAGTAATGCAAAACACTAAAGCTACCTCTGGTTATGGTTGGCTGGGGGAACCATAACTACGAGTTTCCTGACTTTTGTTAAGATCTCAACATTAAATATTGCTTTAATGTACCTTTGTGCAGTAGGTTTACATTGGCATTGGGAGATGCTCATACGGAAACAGTAGAGAATTAGTGTGGTACGGTTATTCAATGAGTAATGCTTCTAGAATAATTCCTGGGGTGAAATCATGGCCTCTGTGAAGTCAAAAGAGACAGGGTTTTAACTCAGAAACATCTTATGTATTCAGGGAAGAAAATAGCAAATGCCCTAGCAGTTTTGATCTTTATTAAAAAATGAAAGAATTTCAGATCAGTTCCCTTCCTCTAAATCAGGGCTGTAAAGGAATAATCAATTTATTCTAAAGGAGTGATCAGCACCTTAACTAGCAAATTGCTGGGGGATACATTGCCTCCATAGAAAAGCTTAGAGGTTATTTGGTTTGTTTTGTTTTCCTTTACTGTTTTTCACATTAAATACCCTCAAATTGACTCTTTTTTCACAGAAAGTTATTTGCTAACTGCAAGAATTTCTTACTTGCTCTAACTTTTCCCTATATATAAGTTTATGACAGTAGAGTTCATGATTATGTAGAGTATAGGGCAACTGAAAAAATGGTCACCATTGAAAAACTTTGAGCAGAAAAATGTCAGCCCATCTTTGTAATTCAGTTATTAATTTCTGCATGATTATTTTCTAGGAGGAAGCGCAATACTATTATTTTGTCTGATAAGATGCTGGAGAACTTTTCTCCTAGAGGATTGGTTTTTAGCTTGTCATGATGTACAATGTACAAACCAGCCTCCTTCATTATGAAAAAAAAGAAAAAGACAGAGATTGCTGATAAAAAGTTTGTATCTTGCAGTGTGTGACCAGCCAGAGGAATGCTCCATTTGTGCCAATCTGCCTTGTGTTTTCAGCTGGGAAAGACACTGTGCAAACTGATAGCAGATGGTAGAGCTGAAAATAGGTGCTTTACATGTTTGATTCAGAGCCAGCATGTTGTCATTTAGTTGTCTCATGTCTTTGCACTGCATTATGTTGTACAATCACGTATGACACACTGAAATCAGCCTGACCAACACAGTGTTTTCTGAAACAGGACTCTTGCCCCGATGCAGTGGGCAAGAACGTGGTGTGTTTACTGTTCTTGGAAAGGCTTCCTATGTTGGAAGCCACATTTGAGGAAATTTTCAGCTAGCTTATCCATATGGGAAGGGCCAGTGGTGTCACTTGGAGAAATCTCTGTTCAAAGACTCTCTGGGGAAGAAACCCAGATTCCTTGGCAAAGGATGGTGCAGGGAGTGGGTCTGTGGAGAGAGGGAGAGGGTGGCCTCTGCAGAGTGGTTGTGAGCTGTGCAAACACAGTGCCACCAGCTTGCCTTGCAAAATGAAAATGTTCCAGCTCCCTGCCAAAAAATGTCATGTGGCAGCAAATTATTTTTAGCTGCAAAGGCAGCTATGAGTTCAGTTCTTTCTCTTCACTGAAGCAAGGCTCTTAGATTGCTCCACCATGAGCATGAAATGGTGTGTGTTGGTGAAGTCTGAAGTCTGATTATTCAGGGTCTAAATCTCAGACTTAGTGCATAGCAACCCAATTTAAAGACTAGGAGTTTTTATTCATGAATCTCAAATCTACCCATTTCCATGCTGGTCAGGCAATAGCTCCATTACAATTTCTGCAGGAAAAAGGAAGTGAAAAGAAAAAAAATAAAATGCAGATCATTAGCTTCATGATACATTCTAGTGTAGGTTGCTGAGCTTGTCTTGCCTGGGAGCCTCTTTCTTCAGTGATGTTTTACTGAAGTGTGATCACTCCTTGTTCTGCTTTCCAAACTTTCTGCAGTCAGTGGACGCCATTCCCATAATTTCCACATTTAATGGCACTTTCAAACCACAGTAAGTGTTTTCCTCTTTTTATTGTTGAAATCAAGAACTATGAAGTTGAGACTGTAACACTAGTCAGGATAACAAGCCTGACCACAGTGCTTCAAATATCTTCTGTGAGTTTCTCTTGTAAGTAGACTTGTACCCTCTAAAGTAAAAGTCAGTGGGAAAACATCCATCAGCTCTAATAGGGTCAGGTGTTGGAACAACACAACACAAAAAATGAAAAAAATTCCTGTATTCGGTCCATCAGGCCTAGTAATCGGTGCCACTACTCTACTAGCTCACTCCTCATATGAGTCCTGCTTCCTTCCTCCTAGCTGCTTAACAAATCTGGCAGTAGGTAGAGGAGGAGCTGGCTAGTATGTCCTGTTTGCTGTCACCTTACATAAATAAATAAATGTAAACATTTTGTTGTGATTAAGCATTTTCGGTGAAATAATTTAATTTCTTTTGACAAAAAATATCTCAAGGAATTATGGCAACTCAAACAGCTGAGGATGTTCTTCCCAAAACAGTCACTAGGAGCCCATATGTCCAGGCAACACATGCTTAAGAGGATAAAGAAAGTATATTTGGTAGGCTTTGCATTGAAGAACAAATATATTCATGGTCATTTTACTCACAGAATAGGGGAGGGCTATGCCTGCAACTGGAATATAATATTCTCTAGAAACAAAGACTTGCTATATTTTCTTAATTGTATATTAAAATATCAAAAAATCTGAGCAATGAGAAATGGCAATTTAAATTTCCCAATTGAAAGTCATTGCATGCATATCTTTTGTAGATATTTTGGCTAATTAGAGAAATAGAATCAAATGGACCTTAACATAAATCCTTAGGAATATGACCATTGCAAAAATTGACAGGAAAAGAACCTTGATTAAAACACTGCAATCTTTTTTATATAGGCATTTTTAGAGAGGTTTTTACTTTGCATTTGACATGGCTGTATGTTTATGATTTGCTATGAGGTTTTAATTCTGGATTTTGTAGTACTTAAGGTATGAGTATATTTTTTGCTTAATTTTTAAACAGCACTGCTTATTTACTGATCTCTGATAGAACCTGGAAACAAAAAAAAAAAAAAAAAAAGATTAGGGAAGTTTTAAAAACTTGATTAAAATGTTTGTCAGATTTTTAGGTTAGAAAATTAAAAACATATTGCACAAATGCTAAAGATAACACATACATTGCCTATGCCACAGAAACATAAGTCCTTCTCTACAGTTTCAAATGGATTTGTATTGAGATTTGCATCCAAAGAGTCTAGCAGCTTCAGTGGCAGTTTGGAGTGGGACCTTATGGCATGATCACTCCTTCCTGCTAGCAATGTCTGCAGGACATGCCCTCATCAGAGCAGCAGAGCCAGCTCAGTCCCTCATGGCCTCAGCTCCTGGGTAGCTCATCCTCCACACCTCGAAGGGAGTTCAGAGTCCCTACAGGAGATGAAGCCTTCCTGACACTCCTTCTAAAAGCTTTTCAGGCATAGGGAGGTCCAAAGACCTTAAAATCAATAGCCAAAAAATACAAAATTATTGAATAGGTAGAAAGCTAGGTGTTCCATGAAAACATGTAAGCAGACCTTCCTCACAGCATAAATTTTTTTCAGTCACCATGTCCATTTTAATGGAGCACATTTACCTCTTTGCTATTTATTCCTTTTCTAACCTTTTGCATTGACATGTACTAATAATTTGTTCAATACCTGTAACTCCCATGGGACAAAGACCTGCTGGAAACTACTGAAATCAATAGAGCTACTTCAGACCTGGACAGGTTTATATGGAAAAGAAATCTTGCCCACACTTCATACAAGGAATCTTTGTTGCTGAAATCTGTGTCATAATTGTAGGCTTGTTTAGTTTTTTTCAGCTTTCTTACTGGAGCAAATGCACTGTCCTGACCTCTCTTTTGGAGGCTTTTTTCATAATAGAGAAGTATTGTCAGAGGCCTTTCTTTCTTTTTCTTTTTTTTTAAGAATAATGATCTTTCC